>NC_084598.1:19694077-19995327 GCF_033807715.1 Cololabis saira
GATCAGGACAGGGATACTTCCCTGTCTTTTTGTGAGTTTGATCTGCGGCCCCCCTCTCCCATCGATTTGACTCGCAGCATTGATGAGGCTCTACACAGGGAGCACCTGATCGTAGGAGGGAGTCTCTTTCATCCTTTCAACGAAACATCCCAGTACCCATCACCAGGCTCAGGGATCAGCCAGGGGCCCTGGCTTCGTAGGAACAGTGACCCTCAGATGCTTTCTGAGAGCAGCGAGGCCCCGACAGAATCATCTATGCCACTGGGGGGCAGCATTCTCAGCAGTGTGCCCAGCAGGCAGGTGACTGCTCCCCCAACACCATCACACCCGGGTAACAGGTGGGCTGGGAAAGAGGGAACAAGTGTACCCTCTTCAGTGTCCTGCCCGGTCTCACTTCGTCCTTCCAGAACATCAACGGGGAATCTGGGGGACGACGGGAATGATGACACGACACGACCGTTTATCACCCCAGACTCTGAAAGCATACGAGGGAGAGCTGGGAAGCCCGTGGGGTCTCGCAGTTACCTGGAAGTCAGTCGACAAGACGACTCTGCCAGTGTCAGCAGTGAGATTATAGACCTTTGAACCAAACCTTGGACAGTAGCACCAGTGACTGCACAACCAACACACCCGTTTAATATTGCTCCAGATCAAAGCTTCAATCAACACCGGTAGAATTTTATCATAAAAGTACCTAAAATTATTTTTGAAAAAAAGAAATGTACAGGAAAACGAAGATCTGGGAGAAGAATTTCAAAGATATAATCTAGTTGCCTTTGACTTTGTTAAAGTATTCAAAAACTGGGGTTTAAGAGCAGCTTTTGTTATAAGTTTGCTCTTGAAGCAAAACTAGGAGACATAGCACAGCACGCTCAGTTCTTTCCATTTTTCACACATTATCTTTCTCTCATTTTTGTCTCTATAACACTGGTAAAACTACAAGTACACTGGGACCAGAAAGACATGAATTTTACAAAAAAGGTTAGGGTTTATTTTATTTTATTTTTTAAGTTTTCTTTCTTTTTTTTTTAGCAAATTTGTGCTTAGTATTTGTGAAAGTGATACATTTTCTTCTTCCATATTGTACGAAATGTATCTTAAACATGCCTCGAAAGTTAGTGGAAAATGTTACTCCAGGTGTGTATTAGGTCCCATTTTTATTGTTTCTGTGAAAGAAATAGTCTCCATTTTCACGATTGTGAATTTAATTGCTTTCATGTTTTATTCTGTTTGTGTTTGTGATGTAAAGACGTGCCAAACATAATCACTGTTGGTTCCTGTGCTACTCCCTCTCCAGCGTCTCAGCGCCTGTATCATATTGACTCAGAAGCAGTTTTGCAATTCGTCCAAGCTCCTGTCCACCTGCTGCTGTTGTACTTGTCAGGTTTGCCTTTTATTTTAAACTAGGTAACATAAAGACGCAGGCGGTAAACGACAGCCAGAGACCCACTGCAGGCAGATGCATGCTTATATGTAAATCTGCTGAAGATATTAACAGTTGATGAAATTGTCAGACATCAACTTGGAAGTTCACACAGGACAACATTTCTGTGATTTAATAATCATGCATAATTGATGCCTCTTGATTGATTGTTGTTATTGTTTTTGCAGAGTCTGAACCAGAATATGTAATGTAAGAGTTGCATTAAGTCATTTCAAACTTCTTTTTATTTTAATTACATGCTCCAGAGCTTTGCAGGGCTGCAGCACTCCGATTGGCTTGGCATGAACCCTGGAACTCATGTACTAAACCTAATAAAAGAGCACTTAGTTGTACCCTAGAATGAAGTATTTTACTACTCAAAAGGAAAATATCTTTCAAATATATGATGTATATGTAATGTAAATATTATTTTTTTGATGTTTATGAATAAAGCTGTATTTGAAACATAGTCATAGTTGTTACTGTGAAAGACAATCTGAAGTGGTATTGCTTAGTTGTCTGCGCTGTACAGTTTTTGACGCTGGATTGTGGCCCGTTTATGGCTATAAAGAGCCTTGATACTTGACCACAGACGTTATGTCGAGGACTTTCTGGGCTCAGGACTGTGAAAAACATGTGCTGGGATGCAGGTTTCCCTAAATGTGTTGTTGTGCTTTATATTTTTCCTACAAGGAAAATAAAAAAACAACAACAACAAAAAAAAAACAACGTACAAATAACTTCTATGGAACCATATTATTTTGCTTCAATTAATTCACTTGAAACTGTCCTGGAGCTCAGGGGGCCTCTTCACCGTTATGCCATTTTAAAGGCTCAACATTACTCTACTACATAAGTACAAATATTTTCTTTTTTTTAAGGTGGATAAAACTTCTGTGAATATTTTTTTAAATGCCTCTGTTCATGTTTGGAGCCAGTACATTACTACTTTTCTTTTTTCAATTTTTTTTATTTGGTTACCTCTGGGTGTTCTACAGTACCTCCCAGTAATGTGAGATGCTTGACCTGATTAGTATTCCCATCGCCTACAATGACTTCTTGTTGCTTCTTGTTGCTGTTTACATTCCTATGAACTTGTATGGTTTTATCGCTCTTGCCGGTCTTAGCTTTACTACACGGCTGCTGTGGTTCCTCCAGCACAACTTCTCCTGTCTGGCAGAGCGGCGTGCGCCAGGGAGAGTCGTGCCACCTGCAGTCTGTAATGACTTTGTAGGAGAACAATGTTGGTTTCATATGTTTACTTTGCCCATTGATCTTGTGTATTTTATTTTTTTCCCTGCATTCCATATCGTGAAATAAAAACTAAAACTTAGTCACCTTACTACCATGATTCATTTTCATTATTTTTTGATCGTGTATGTATTTGGTATATTCAAAATTGAAGATCCGTGTTTTTCATCTTCGTCTCGTAGTCTTCATTAAACTGCTCATTTTGTTGAACAGTGAAATGAACAACTTTTCCTAAAAAAAAAAAGGAAAATTAAATTAAAATGTTCTCATTTCTTTCTGCTTTCCATTTATCTCTCATATCGTTAGCCTAGTTGTATTTGAATGCCTTAGAATTAGGCAATTATGCTACAAGGCTAACGATATCCATCTAGTAACAGAGAAAGGAAGTAATGTTCAGTATCTTCACAGAGTAACTTTATTGGAATTGGAAAATATAAATAAATCTTAAATTTGATGTCAAAGGTATGCTCAGAAGATGTTGGGAGGTACAATCATGAGAAAAGTGGTGATGGGGTTGAGTATGAAAGGACTATTCACCTAGAACTGCATCAAAGCCAAACTCCATTAGAGAATCATAGCTAGGTTCTAAAATTACTACGCAAAGACCGATTGCAAATGTTTCAACAGCATAGCTCGGAAAAGGTTCAGAGTCTGGGGAAATCTTACCGTTATAAGATCATGAAAAAGCCGCTTGATGCAAGAGTATCAGGGTATTACGTATGGAGGAACGCCATATACATATCAGTTTCATGCAAAAACACTGCCAGGTTCTCTGGACACAACCTCATCTCAGATGAACAGAAAGACTGGACTCAAGTCCATGACTTGGCTTGCTTACGGAAAACAATTGTGCCACGCTTGGGGAAAAAAACAATATCTACACTGCTATCAGGTAAAGTTGCAAAAGCCAGAATTACACAGAATTACTTTGGTACAAATTTACCAAAGCCATGAAGAGTAGCATATTTCCTCAAAGGCCAGTGGGTATTTCAGGATAACAATGTCAGAACACACCATGAATAACTTTCAACACCATGTCTTCATAGAATAAAAGTCATGTGCTTCCTTCAGATCACATCTGCCTTCATTATCCCTCCATTTTTGTACCCACATCATCCTTTTCAGTGTCAGTGTACCTCACATAGATATTCCTGTTTCAAAAACTGCAGAAATAAATATCTTGAGTTCTCAAATAATTAAATAATGAAAACAATTGTTAACATGTCTCACTTCCAACTTTTCTCGTGTGTTGCTCTCATCAGCAGCAGAAAGAAAAGTAGTAAACTCAGTGTATGTGGTTGCAGGTCTGCAAAAGGGACTACTTAGCCGTCAGGCCAGTGTCGCGCTTGGACTGATAGCGAGAATAGAGACAGTGTCTTTGAGCTCAGTAGAGGCAGTAAAACAGCAGTTCCCTGAACTCTTCAGTGGGCTAGGTAGAATGGAGGGAGAGTACAGAATAGAGCTAAGAGCAGATGCTAAGCCATTCGCCCTATCAACTCCCCGGCGGGTCCCACTGCCCCTTTTGCCAAAAGTCAAGAGAGAACTCACCCGCATGGAATAACTTGGAGAAATATCCAGAGTGGAGCAACCCACAGATTGGTGTACGGGGATGGTCCCGGTGTCAAAACCAGATGCCATGGAGGTTTGCATCTGCATAGACTTGATAAAGTTGAACAAAGAGACATCTACTCCCTTCAGTGGAACAATCCTTGGGATAGCCAGAAGGTGCCAAAATCTTCTCAAAACTCGACACAAATTCAGGGTTTTGCCAAATCCCCCTCTCTAAAGAGTCTTTACCCACTATATTCATCACACCTTATGGGAGGTACTGCTTTAACAGACTTTGCCTCAGCATCTCCTCAGCCCCTGAACACTTCCAAAGATGGATGTCACAGCTGCTGGAGGGCCTGGATGGTGTAGTCTGTCAGATGGATGAAATCCTGGTCCATGCAGAGACACAGGACCAGCATGACACACGGCTGTTGGCGGTTCTGAAGCGACTAGAACTGGCAGGTGTGATGCTGAAAAAAGAGAAGTGTGCGTTTGCAAAGAGCTCTGTCAAGTTGCTGGGCCAAATAATTGATGGGACCCAGACAAGGTGAGAGCAGTCACCAATATGGAGGAGCCCACAGATGTGAGAGGTGTGAGGAGGTTCCTGGGAATGGTCAGCCATTTCGGTAAATACCTTCCTCACCTTGCAGAAAAGACGCAGCCACTCAGAGAGCTGCTAAAAAGAACAAACATGTGGGCCTTGGGAGACTCTCAGCAAACAGCATTTGAGAGCATCAAGCAAGAGTTAAGTCAACCACCAGATTTGGCACTGTACTGTAACAGTCTCAGCTGATGCATCATCATATGGTCTGGGGGCGGACTTGCTCCAGAGACAAGAGGACGGGATCAAGAAACCAGTTGCATATGCCTCGAGCTCTTACTAATACAGAGCAGAGACATGTACAGATCGAAACGGAGGCTCTAGCCATCACCTGGGCATGTGAGCGCTTGTCAGATTTCCTGATCGGCATTGAGTTTCAAATTGAAACCGACCACAAACCCGTGGTGCCACTTTTGGGCTCAAAGAATCTGGATGAGCTACCCCCACGAGTACAGAGACTGAAGATGTGACTGATGAGATATGCATACACTATTTCACATGTCCAGGCAAGAATATAGCAACTGCTGATGTGCTATCCAGAGCACCAGAAAGAACAGCAGACGACAAACATCTGGAGACATAGATTAATTTGTATGCACGTCAAGTGATGTCAAGTCTTCCTGCCACAGAAAGGAGACTGTAACAAATCAAAGACCACCAAGACAGGGACGACAGTCTGAAACAGTTGAAACAATACTGTATCAGCGGATGGCCAGACAGAAGGAGCATGCGAGGGCCATGTTATCCTTACTATCAGCATGCTGGGGATCTCACAGTTGAGAATGATCTACTGCTGAAAGATACACGCCTGGTTATCCTCAAATCATTACAAAAAGACATCTTGGACAGATTACACACTGGTCACCAGGGCATCGCAAAGTGTAGAGAGTGAGCAAAGCAGTCTGAGTGGTGGCCTGGACTGAGCACACAAATTCTGCAGATGGTGGAGAGGTGCGAGACATGTGCAAAAGAATGACTAAACAACATAGAAACACTCATACCAACAGAATTCCCAGCCCGACCTTGGGAATTGGTGGGTGCAGATTTATTCGACTGGAATAACAGTCAGTAGGTTGTAATTAACTACTTCTCAAGGTACATTGAAGTCACCAAGCTGAGACTCACCACAGCAGAGCCAGTAATTGAACAGTTCAAATCAATATTTGCGCGGCATGGCATTTCTGCTGAGGTTAGGACGGATAATGGGCCCTCATTTTTCAGCAGCCACGTTTCACCACTTTGCCTCTGTGTGGAGTTTTGTTCATACTACCTCCAGCCCCTGATCTCCTCAGATCAATGGTGAGGCAGAACGAACAGTAAGAACAGTGAAGAGCCTCTTGCAAAAGAGTAAAGATCCTTATCTGGCTCTCATGGGATATTGTGCTACGCCACTAAGCAACGGATATAACCTTTCAGAGCTACTGATGGGAAGAAAACTCTGTACCACCATGCCTGTCCTACCCTCTTGCCTCGACCCGGGATGGACAGATGTCACACAACTGAGAGGGACAGAACAAGAAGAGAGAGAGAGAAACAGTGGAGGATGTTTAGCACCAGACACGGAGCTCGTGACCAGGTCATACTGAACCCAGTGACGGTGACAGCGAGAGCAGCGACACCACGGTCTTACTTAATCGAGACCCCCAGAGGGACCCTCCGCCGCAACCGTGGTCATCTTATCACTTTGCCATAAGCTGAGACTGAACCCATGGACTCACCAAACCCTGTCCCACCAGAGGACAGTGCACCAGCTCCTGTTTCAGCTCCACAAGCTTCTACACCTCCAAGAAGGCGTTATCCCAGTAGAGAGAGACACCGCCCGAGTTACCTTATGGCGCTTTTGCATTAGTACCGCCTTAGCCCGGCTCGGCTCCGCGCGGCTCGTCGCGGCTCTTCCCGTTTGTCCCCGTTTGTTTTTCCACACCCAGGTGAGAAGTGGGCAGGTTGGGGTGAAGCTGCTGTGACGTACTCGATTGCGCAACCGCTTTGTTCATGTCGGCGCTGATCAGAAATCAGCTGGAGCCGCGAGCGGCTGAGAGTAAAACAGCCCGTCTACATCCCTTTTTTAATTCTCTCGTCAGCCCCCAGGTTTATGAACATCTGCACCTCAGAGTTGGATCACCAAACAGACGTTTTGCGCTTTATAATAAAATCGCTGCGAGCCGCGGGTCGCTCTCGCGCTGACTCCCGCTTCCTGATTGAAACGTCTGACGGCCCCGCCCCCCGACCAATCAGAGGCGTGGAGGGTGATGACGGGCCCGCCCCCCGACCAATCGGTGGCGAATAGGGTGGTGACGTCAGAAATAGTCCCTGCTCAGCCCTGATTAGGGCCTCGCTGAAATGGTTACAGAAATAGTATCGGCTTGGAGCGGCTCTGCCCGCCTCAGCCCCTAGTGCAAAAGCGCAAAACGAGGCCGTGGCGGGTAGTCCCCTCACTCAGCGGAAGGAAAAAGATAAAAACTCAATTGAATATTTGTTGAATGTTGAGTTAAATGTTTTGACAGGCAACAGTCAGACAGAGAAAGTTTATTTGTTTTATTCATTGTTTATATTATTGTTATAATTACAGACTAGAATAAGTTCTGAATAATTTCTAAGACTGAATGAACGAGATGTGATTAAACTAATGGTCACACAGATAGGATTAATCCAGAGTTCAACCGCCTGAGTCCGTTTGAAAGTAAATATTAACATACAATGATGTAACAGTTTTAATCCTCTTGTTTGCCTGTTTTTTGCAGTGTCCCCCTCCGTGCTTCACACCGGCCACAGATCAGCACTCTCTGTCAACATTTGGTTTATCTCTGGACTCCGGATTTCCTTCGCCCCTGCATTTATTACAATAAACCCTGTTAATCGTTTCCCAGTCTGGCTGCTTTTGGGTTCAGTTCCTCCACCCCTCCATACCCATAAATCAATATGTCATAAGTCAATCAGCCAAGGATGTTTTAGTATTTAAGACCTATGTAGCGTTTGCATTTTTATGTGTTATAAAATTGTGTTTAAAAATGAATTTGAAGTGCACTAATTATTCTAACCAACCCGACCGAAACCGACCCGAATATACATATTTTTTCAGGTAACCGCGGTTGGTCGCTTAGACCGGATCAGAATTGAAAACATTCATTAAAAACCAATAAAATGGACATTCCTCTCTTGTGTTTGATTCCTAACATGCCACAGTGTGCTATTATGTTTTCACCATTTAATGTGTATACATTAAACTTTATAACTTTACAGTGCATCAAATTTCAAATCAGACATATTTATTACCCCAAGATGGTTATTCAAGTGATTGTTCATCTTCAAATGCACACTGACAATTGAGTAAGTGTTACTCAAACTGTGGTTGAGTGGATTTTCCTCTCTGAAGACAGTTGATGTCTAATGTGTCACATGGTCCAACTTCCTGGTTGTTGCATTTCAACATTCAGCATGTGGCCAATTGCTTAAATATGTTGACTACTTGTACTTGTGCAAGACCAGAAAGCGAGGTTAAATCAGTTAAGTGTTTCAATTTTTTGCCATCAAATTTGTTACGGATGGCAGTAGCTTGGGAAATAAACTGTATTACTGTATATTTAAAGTCTGTCCACAATATAGAGAGGCACCTTCATGTCCATGAAACATCCGTCTGTGTTCCTGCTATGTGTTTACAAGAATGAGTCCACAGATCAATATGCCAGCATGACAACATGATGCCTCACATTTTCTCATAACCTACATTTTCTACACCATATATTCATAGAAAATGTACTGCCATTTTGAACAACTCTCTTTCTTCTTCCACCAGCTGTACATGTGATCAAAGCATGAGCCAAAACCTCTGCTGAGGCCACAGAATAATGCAAGAAGGTTTTACCTAAGTGGTTTGAAGGAAACAGTGTGTGCAGGTTGATCTAAAAATAACCTTTTATTGCCAGTTTACGTATCATTTCCCCACATGAATGTCTGGAAGGGAACGTTTCTGTCTCTCTGGTTGGATCTTTCATGTGAATAAAGTGGGGTGGGGGGGTTCGTGGCACAGATGAACATATCTATATTTTAGTTTTTACACTGTAAAAACAGATCAGCAGAGCTATAAAAACTTTCCATTCACAGAACCACCCACTGGTATCTATTTGTCTATAATTCCATCATTGGACTACTCCCCTCCTATTTGTCCACAACTTGACACGGAAACAGTCTGATCTGTTTCAGATTGTTTCCTTGTCAAGTATGTGACACATCTCATCCAGGGATGAGATGTAATCCCTGGATTACATCACATTTGCCATCCACTCAGTCCGTACTGAACTTAAAAAAAGGCTTTCTCCTTTGCTGCGCCTGTAACCTGGAACAGGCTCCAACAGAAGCTGAAGCTGTCCAGTTTTATTTCGCTAGGACTTCAAATAAGGAAGGCTGGTGAGACAGTCAGTGGGGGTCTGCACGTACACTGTATTTAACTAGTTCATTTTATACTTAATTTCATTATTATTAATTATCTTGTGTTTCTGTTTTGTTTTTGACTCTTGTACGTTCAGTTATTCTGTAACTTTGTGCTTTGCTGCTGCCTATCTAAAGCAAGTCTCTCTTGTAAATGAGATCTTGGGTCTCAATGAGATTTTACCAGTATATTATTTTATATATAATAAAATAAAAAAAGTCTACTTAACTCTATCTTATTTTAAGTAAAATATCTTTGCTAGTGGGGTTAGTACAAATGTATTGACTAGAATATTTAGCAAAATAGTTTGATTATGGCATTTTAACTATTCATTTTAAAATGTAGGTAGGTTCCCCCAATCAGGGGACCTTGGAACAGGTTAAGTACATTAGTCGTAGTTTCATTGTTGCAAATAAAGTTTACATAAATAAGAGCCTGAATTCAGATGAATTACTGGAAGAAGAAACAAATATGTACACCTCTTTTATCAAATTTTAGATTATGGTACACCTTATTGTGTCCCAAGAATTCCTAATCAATTCCATCATGGAGCCTTCCTCACGCATTTAAACAATGCATGCAGGCTTATTCAGACTTCTGTGCGAAACTGCAATGTGGGATCCTTCATTTTTTTCTTGTAGTCTTCATCAAATGCTTCGTTCTGAGCCACGGTGAAGTGATTCTTCCAGTCAGCAACCTTCCCTGCAATTCCACAGACAGTTAGTAAAGTCTCTTACAGAAAGTTTATCTTTTTTTGCATCAAATTGTTTTTCACCAAACCTTTTCTCATGAAGGGGGAAACCTTGAAATCCATAACTGGGAGAGTAGAATAGTTGGCCATCTCATCCTTTTTCATGTTATCAAACTGCGCTCCACTTTGGACTTTTTTCTTCTCTTCAGTTGAAGGAGTCAAACCGAGAAAGGAGCAGAGTTTTTCTATTTCCCGTCCGGTATCCTGAAAACACAAAGTCAAGTATGATTTTTGGACTATATCCTGCAAGAGGAGGTCATTACAAGTACATCCTTAAGAGAAAGAAGTTCCCAATACAACCAATTACCTCAACCATATCTTCAAAGAACATGTAGTGGAGATTCGAGTAGGTCTCTTTCTTCTTCCACCAGTTGTTCACATGGTCATACCATGAGCCGAACACCACTGAGGCCATATCATTCAGAGGGAATCAGTGCGTTAACAGGACAACAAAAATAACACTTCATCAACAGTTTTACATACTCTTTCCATCCATGAAGTTTTGAAAGAAGCTGTCCCAGTCTCCAGCCTCTGGTTGGATTGCGTTCATGCGATTAAAATGGAAATAAGACACCATGTTGTCCTTTGCATTGCGGGCTACGTAGACAATCTAATGAAAAGTAGACCAAGAAGAAAAAAAAGAAAAGAAACAGTCCTTTAACTCTGCTACATGCCTCTGAGACTGGTTACCTGTCCTTGACTTTACCAGCATCAGTATCGTCCATGTTTAGATATCGTGTGTCCAATCACACACTGAGAAAATGCAAACAAGAGAGAGACTCCTTTTTACCCGGCAGTTTTGCTCCCAAAAGGACTTTGGCATAAACTGGACTGGAAAATGAGTTTTTATGAGTCGAGGAGAGGTGGAGAGGTTGTCTGCCTGGTCTTTTCCTGTATGAAGACATTACAGTTGAGTGAACAAGCCACTGACTCTGTAAGATACAGTATTTACAATTCTGCTGTAGAAATATAATGAAAATACAATGAATGACAAGATTTCAGGAAAAAAGGAAGTAAATACAATTAGAAACACCTATGGGAAAAAACTGAAACATCTGGCTGCAGAAAATGTAAATGATTCGAAGACTGACGGATGCACAGAATCAACCTACAACACAGTCATGTGCTAAAGTAAGTACCCCCTCTTTTAAACCTAGTTTTTTAGCTTTAGCTCTCAGATAGATGGGCCCCACACAGCCTTCAGAGTACTCTGATGTACAGAGGACTTACAGTAGTGATTGACCGTGTCTGCAAGGTGCCCAAGTCCTGCAAGTGCAAAACAGACCCATATCATCATCCCTCCACCAGTATGCTTGACGGTGGGTATGAAGTGTTTCTGCTCAAATGCTGTGTCTCGGTTTTCACCAAACTTTGTGCTCCAGAATGAATATCCAGCAACATCTGATTGGTTTCCACTGGCCATGGTTTAAGTCCAGTTCTGTGAACTTTGGTTGTGCTTCCATGTTCATTTTAGACAGAAGGGACTTCCTTCTGGCAGCACCTCCAAGTAATCTCTATTTTTTCAGTCTTCTTATAATTTTTCTTTTTTAGTTCTTTTCTGACCTCAGGGTATATTTCTGTACCTCTTCGATGTTAAGTCTTGGGAGGTTTGGCAACAGTTTTGAATGCTTTTCACTTATGCATAATCTCTCTTGCGGCAGATTTGAACTCCAAATTGTTTGAACATATTTTTATCACCGTTTCAAGATTGATATTCAGAAACAATAGTTTCTCCCAGATCATTACTTGTGTCTTTCCCTCTTGGCATTGTTTTAACACAGATCTGAATCCTCCATACCAGAAAACTGCCAAAATTTCAGCACACCTGCTGATGATAAATACAAAATAGTATGCACATGGCTGCAACTGGACACGTGCAAAACAAAAATTACTCAAAAGGATAATAACTTTTGCACATGACTGCCATCAATGTCGTGTTTAAGAATAGTTACTCATCTCCCAACTTAAACTGAAGTGACTGCCAGAGATTAGCCTCTGTTGTAAAGTTAAGCTGATAACATCTGAGTGGACTTTGACAGGAGACCCCACACTCCAACGAGAACTTTCAAGTCAAGTTCAGAATCTCCTTGAAAGACTGGAACAGTTGAGCGATAAACGGTGACCCACAAAGGATATCCAAGACACTAAATATACTGAAGAGTACCATCAAAAAGTGAAAAAGTATTCCACAAAAGGCACTTTTACAAGTAGAGGATGGGGAGATTTGCGCAGGGAAGTTGGCCACTGGCAAAATTAGGAGCATCAGATAGAGGTTTTCACCACAAATGAAAACTAACTCCTGTATTCTTCATCTGTATTCACACAATGGGGAAATTGTTTTTTCCCGTATAATTAAAACACCCAAGCTTGTCAGTTTTTAAAAACAAAAGAAAAGAAAGTAAGAAGGTAAAAAAAAATAAATAAACCAAAGCGGAAAATCTATGAATAGCCTTTTTTTTGTCATAAAACCAGTGGTTGACATAAACACACCACAGCACATATGCAACACAGATACTGTTAATACATTTTTTATGTTTTCCAAGTCAAAAAGATACCATTAGGTACACCAGGCAAGATAATCTCCAAAAAAGGCACTCTGTTATAGATGGGGATGGTTGACTGGCGCTCCGAATTTGTCTGACCAAAATACAGCAGGTCCAGGATGTACGACACCCAGGTGGTTCCTGAGTTTAAGAGAGAGGCAAATTAGGCAATCAAAACTCTTAGCCCTAAACACACATTTCTATGTGCCATAAAACATGTTTATACACGTTTGTAGACTGACCTGCCTTGGGATATGTTGCAATGACTATGTCATCTGGTCTGGCCTGAAAGTTTTGAACATTTTCCCAGTTGTCCGTGAAATAATGAATCATTGAAACGCCATGAAAATCAAACAGCTCTGTCCGTGGTGAACTCCTCTTTTAAAAGACAAAGCAAAGAAAATTGTTAAAACATACTTAAGATTTGATCAGGGAGTGCATCAATATGACACGGTGCGAGAAAAAAGGGGAAACCAATGTAGTCCCTTGTTTACAGGGAAAAGAGGTTGTAAGCATGCTTCTTTTAAAGAAAACGGACAATGAGAGAAAGTTCCGGACTACACTCTAGGGAAAAAGCACATGCTGATAGAGGAAAGGAGGGGGTCAGAATTCCTCAAATGTTTGAAGAAGGCTGTTGAAATCTTTTGCACGTAGCTCAGAATTAAATCCTTTGAAGAAGAGAAAATGTCCAAAGAAAGTACAGCACATTCATGGCCAGAAAAAGAAGAATGTTAATTTCCTGATATCACATACCTCTCCAGGATTAAGTGACATGTTTTTCTTTGGCGTGTGTCTGGCTGCTCCCTCTGTAGTTTCTCCCCTGACCAGCAAACTATTTCTCCTGTTGCTCACTGCAGAACGCTGTATTCTCAGGAAGGGGATCCCTCCCAGATGTAATCTAAGAATTTAGCCCCTCCTCTTCTTTTGATATACAATATATATATGTGTGTGTCAGGATTTTGTCCTGACCCATGAACACCCATGTTTCCTTGACCAAAGAGAAAGTCTGTGTGACTGGCTGCACACTTAGTTATTCATCTTAACTTAAGTTCTTAACTTTAATAAGTTATTCATCCACTCATTGTGCAATATGTTCTGTTTTACAACATCTGACTGAAGTGTACATTCTCTTCGAGGTTCGAATGCTCCTGGTTCTGAAGTTAAGACTTCCACTGTAGTCATAACCCTGCTGTCTATCAGTAAAGAGTTTCCGTATATTATCTAGTTGCTTGTTTCTGGCTTTATATGATAGCTGAGCTGTTAGAAATTCTATTAGACCTGGGAGTTTCAGCAGGCAGAAGTTCATAAATAATTCACTTGAGTGGTCTTGGAAACCTGCCTTGTGAACCCTTCTGATGGCTCTTTTCTGGAGTGTGCAGCAGAGTATGTTTATTCATATCAAACCATTTTTTAAATTTGTTTAAATCTGAGGTGATTTCCTCCATATGCTGCTGTGAATTCTCCCCTTCACAGAAAATATTTGTATCGCAATCAGCAAATAGAACAAATTGTAGTACTTTGGAAACTTATTTGTATAGAATAAAAAGTTTAGGTCCCAATGCTGACCCCTGGGGGACACCACATACAATGTCCAAGCATGATGATTGAAAGTCACCTATTTTCACAAATTGTTGCCTATTGCTTAATAACTTTTCATCCAGCGTAAAACCACTCCCCTGATACCATAATGCTCCAGTTTCATGTGGTGATTTATTGTGCCAAATGCTTTTTTAAGATCAATGAACTGTAAATCTGACTGTAAATCTCTTTTTGTCTATGGAGCTGGTGGTTTCTACTATTAATTCCAGGGCTGCCAACAATGTGAATCTTTGAGATCTGAATCCATATTAGCTTTCAGAAAGCAGTTTGTGTTTATCAATAAATTTGTCTTATCTATAAATAAGTAGTTTTTTCTAAAATGTTATAAAATTGTGGGAGTAAAAATACAGGCCTGTAATTAGTGAATTGTTGTCTGTCTCCAGTTTTGTATAGTGCAATGACTTTTGCAGTTTTCATTTCTTTTGGAAATGTCCCGGTTCTGAACGACAGCTCACGGATGCATGTCAGTGGTTGAACAATCGATCAATACCTTTTTTGACTATTGCCATATCTATACCATCACAGTCGGTTGACACCTTGTTTTTACATGTATTTACAATATCTATGATTTCTCTCTCATCTACAGCTGAGAGAAACATTGAATTTGGATTTGTAGTTATTAAAGTTTCGTTCCATATTTAATTCCTAAACCAAAAAATTCCTTCGTGTAATGAATTAAGAAATACACTGACATTTTATGGAGTAAGAACCCTTAAGGAGCATCATGTAAAGCTACAGAAAAACTGAAGTACAGCTTATCAACAGTACCGGTACTTGATAGGTTATTGCTCTTCTCAACTTCATAAATGATAAGCAAAGGAATATATTTTATTCTTGGTTGAATTCATTTGACAAATCTTGTAGGCCTACTATAAATGAAGATTGCGGCCAATCCAGCCGTCATTGGTACTATCCTAAATTTCGTGTGCGCTCGTATTTCAGTCTTTACTACAAATGAAGGAATGCGGCTCAAACACAACTTCTGGTTTTCAAAATAATATTTTAACTCTAAATAAACAGTCATCATTTTTCAAAAAAGAAACAAAAATAAAGATATGAAGGACTGAGTTTGAGGTAATGAAGATATGTATTTTTTCATAGGCCTTGATTCGGGGGTACTGCAGCCAACAGCGAAGCCGGCACGGGAGAACATGCATGCAGCGTCATGTGACGTCACATCCGCCGCCCAGCGCGGGAAATTCGGAGTCCGAATTGCAGCACATTTTGCAGCACACAGCCTGTTCAAGGCAACGGAGAGATACACTAGAGGGCTCATTCGTTTTGGTTTGGAACGCTTCATCTGACATTATTACTAGAAAACTTAAAACGTATACTAATCTTTTTCATAAATCCTGCCTCAGTCCTGCCTCAAGCTCCTTTAAAGAGATTGAACATTATTCATATTTTTATTTTTTTGTCTCCAGGTACTGTGTTGCAGAGAGTGTAAAACTTTTGTCTTCCATAATGTCACCTAATAACTCACATATCATCTTCAGTAATAAGATAACTACAAGCATACTCAATTTTAAATACTTTTACCGTATAAAATTGAAATATTGAGGTGTGAACTTCAAACACTTGACTTTATTATGAAGGTCAATCGCCTCAGAAACTGCAAAAATTAAGTGTGTGTTTGTGTGCAAAAAGATCTTCTGGTCAATGAACAGAATTTGTTATTTACTTACATAAAAATGTAGGCCATGTTTGGTAAGAAGATGTCAGGAATATTTCAATATTTCACACATACAAATTTACACTGGAGTAGACACAGAAATATATGGACATAATTCATCATGTCATGGTTCTTTACGCAGTATGTTTACACTGGTGGTAAGTTTGTTCTATTATGCAACTTATAGTGTGGTTATTGTTATGACAACACTGTCCCTTTAATGAGTACGCAGAAATGGTTTTATGGAAGGTATAGCTCCATGTTGTTGTTAAGACAAAAGATTGAATGAAAAATAAACGGCGCACCATTGCATGATCAACAGAGAAATTGTCTCTTGGCTTCTTGCACTGCAATTTCTACAACGCACACTGGGGTGCACTGTTACGAATTAAGTTAGACTCCTTTTCTGAAATATTTATGTTTTTGAATAATTTTTTGCTGAAAAATATGATGTAACAACTCTTACTCCAACTTTAAAGGCAATCAAATTTGATACTTATACTTTAAATTAATCTTAGTCCTTAAGAGAGGTATGTGAGTTATTGAAATTATGGAAAATTTGATTTTTACCATCTCTGCAACACAGTACCTGAAGCAAAAAAAGGCAATTGGCCTTTGTAATAAAGTCAAATGTTAGAAGCTCCATATTTCCACTTTTGTAAAATAAAAGTGTTTAAAATTGAGTATGCTTATAGTCATCTTAGTCCTGAAGACAGACACGAATTATTAGGGGAAATTATGGAAAAAAAAATTTTTACAGCCTCTGCAAAACAGTACCTGGAGCAAAACAAAAACCAATCAATCTCTTTAATAAAGTGAAATGTTTGCATATTCTTATCACATTCATCCTTCTTTTTCTTTTTTTACAGTAAAAGTGTATAAAAATTACGAGGCAAGTATGGGTGTAATCAAAGTAATCAAAGAAATCTAGGAAAAAAAGTACATATCTTCATTACCTCAGAATCAGTACCTCATATCATTATTAGGGCCTTCGCACTTACAGTGCGAAGGCCCTATTGTATCTGTAGGAATTTTTATTCTTTCTTTCTTCTGACGAAAGGAGGGCCTTTTTGCCCCCCTAAACGTGCCCCAAAAGTCACCAAATTTCGCACACAAGCCAGGCCTGGTGAAAAATTTGATATTTAATGGTTTGCATTAATGGGCGTGGCAAAATGGCTCAACAGCGCCCCCTAGAAAACTTTGTGCCTCAGCCCCACAATACGGTTTGACGTACATGCACGAACATCGCTACACACCTGTATCATGTCGCAACTTAAAGAAAAGTCTATTGGCGCCATGGCCGAAACCGAACAGGACATCGACCATTTTGAACATATTGAATTCATCGCGTAATTTTGGCCCAATTTATGCCATTCCTTCGGCAGTTAATACGGCCCGAATTGTAAAGTGCACCCAGGTGTGTTATACATCAAAATGTGCGTCTCCATCCTGCGACGACAGTACTTTTCTCTTTCAAAAGCGTTACCGTGGCGACGCTAGACGCTAAAAAGCGCGCCCCTCCTTCATCTGATTGGTCCATGTTTGATTTTTCCCCAAAAGTCACCAAATTTTGCACGCATGCCAGGCCTGGCGATAAATTTGATATTTCATGGTTTGCATTAATGGGCGTGGCAAAATGGCTCAACAGCGCCCCCTAGAAAACTTTTCTCTTCCATAACTTTTGAACGGGTTGTGATAAAGACATGTGGGTGGTGTCATCGGACTCGGTATTGAGTACTTGACCTTCATTGGCCTGAATTAGCCCCGCCCCTTCTTCTAATTAGTTGTCCCTATTTTCTGCTATAAATTTTGAATGGTTTGACATAAAGAGTCGTGGGTGGTGTCATCGGACTTAGTTTTGAGTCCTTGACCTTAATTGGTGCAAATTGCAGGGCCCATTCATCGCTGCTTGCAGCTTTAATTTCTTTTTTTGTCTGTTTACATTGACTTGAAATATTATTTTGAAAAAGAAGTTGTATTTTAGTTGCGTTCATTCATTTTTCGTAAAGACTGAAATACGAGCGTGCACTAAATGTAGGTGCAGGTAATTTGAACACGCGACTGCGAATGACGGCTGGCTTGACCGCAGTCCTGCACCAGCACGCCTGATTCTAATTCATTGTTGTCATTAGCTTGTCATCAAGGTCTACACAACTCTGTTAATGACACAGCCACTTCTATCAAGGCGTGCAGGGTAGCATCTTACACATGCAAGACAGTGGGCCCCGAGGAGGTTAAGAAACCCTGAATTAACGCGTTTTTCCTAGAATAAAAGAAAACAAACTAAAATGAAACCAGTGTTCTGCCAATTTCTGCTACCTGCCGAGAAATGATATTGTGGTTATGCGCATGCGCACAGTCGATTTTCAAAGTTTGATTGCCATGCCAATCATTTCTTGCATGATGTAAAATTGATAATATGGGATGTTGAGTATTTGATCCTTCAAAATACACTACCCATGACATGAATCGCATTACACTTTGTGAACATTATACGATAATTAATTAAATAATAATAATAATAATAATGATGATAATAATAATAATAATAATATCGCTTTATTTGATATTCATTCAGTCATTCGCCTTTATTTAACCAGGCAGGTCATTAAGAACACATTCTTATTTACAATAACGGCCTGGCAAGCGACAAGGACCAATTGGGAGGAAAAGGACGTGGTTTAGGGAGTAAAACACATTAAAATTGTAGCTCTACAAAGGTAGAAAACCATTAGGTAGTATTTTTGATGAAAACATGAATGACAGGAAACGTCACCGGAAATGACGCGATCAGCGTAAAAAGGTACACAACAAACATGGCGTCTCCCGGCGAGGTACTTGTGGCTGATTCACACGTGGGTAAAAAGAAGAAGGTAAATGCAACTTCGTGAGAAAATATAAATTAATCTGTTTAATATCTTTGATAGTGTCAGCTAAGGCATACCTTAGTTCGTTTTTTTTATTAGCAAACATCTTTTCTGAGCCTTAGTTTCTCTAGTAGCCAGCTAATACTACTAGCATTGGAAGTTCTGCTGGAGGAAAGCGACTTTTTCTGCACATAAAGAAAGGCACTAAACTGCATCTGCTTTGAGTCCAGAGTGTTAAATTGTACCGATTTGGGCTCTCTTACAGCCTCCAGCTCGGTACTGGCAGGAGCCACAGAAGGAGACGGAGGAAACAAACAAGAATGGACCAAAAGGAGAGCAGACTGAGCAGCCCGTGGGTCAGGAGAAGCAGAAGAGAAAGAAGGCACAGAAGGCACAGAAAAGGAAGACACAAGAGACTCAAATGGATGGAAAGAAATTCATTTCAGGGGTAAGAGTGATTTTTGGTAGACCAGCCAATAATCGGGATTCCTGCATCACATGTGACGTAAGAAATTAAAAGAACAACAACATCAAATACCGACATACTTGGTTCCTTGCTTTAGAGAATTGGGAGAAAATATCTAACTGCCATCCACTACCACCACTTCTGTATTTTCTTCTGTCATACCAGCCAACTGCACATCATATCCTCTTTCAACACGTCCTGAAATCTATTTGTTCTTCCTCTTTTTCTCCTGCATGACAGCTCCATCTCCAGCATCCTTCTACCATTAATTTCACTGTAATGTCCAAAATGTCTCAATCTTGGTTTGAGATCGAGAACATGGGCCACATTCATACTGCAGGTCTTAATTCTCAATCCAAATTTTTTTAATTTTTGTCAAGATCCTTTTTTTTGTGTTGGTTGTTCATATTAATATTTAAAATGCATCTTATATGAGACTTATAACAGCTTTCTACTATGAAGTGACCCACATGCACGGTAAGCGAAGTGACGTAAAACGCAGCATGTCAGGTCTACGGATGTAAAAAGAAAAAAATGCAGCAGTATGGTCTCTGTGTGGTTTTTGTTTTTGAAGTTTTTGTGCAATAGAAGTAGACAAATTCATAAGCTAATTAAAATGAAAGGGAATTTTTAGCACTAGCCATGAGTGGAGCAATGGCTTCAGTATCTGTATTAAGAAGTGTGTGGGTGAAGAATCTGAGCCATGAGTGGAGGCCTGTGATGTGACCAACGTCACTCGAGCAGATTTGATCAAAATGGGGAAAAAAAAATCCAGCCAGCGCAGAATTGTGGCATGAATCACATAAAACTGATGTCAACAAATGATGAAATGCGACCTGGCAGTTCAGACTGAAGTTATATTGGAAAACTTGTATGATGTAGTACCACATGTTGACCCAGGTCTGAAGTGGAAAAAAATGGATTTCATGTCACTTTACCTGGTTGGACTGCCAAAAAAATGTAATATGGGGACTCAAAAAAAAACTTTTGGATCGATTTTGCTTGCAGGATGAACATATCCATATTGTCTCAGATCAGTCCAGTTCTGGCTTCTCCTTGCATGTGCTTATTCTTTATCCTAACCATCCTTGTCCCTCACCACTCACCTCTTTTCCACATTCCCCATTGCTCTGAACAGTTGAACGCAAGTATTTCATCTCTTGCGGCTTCATCATCTCTGCTCCTTACATCCTCACTGTTCGACCTGCTACCCTTTCACTTACACACACACACACACACACACACACACACACACACACACACATATTCTTGCTCCAACCCTCATTTCTCTTCTCTCTAGTGCATATCTTCACATAACACAAAGTATGTTTAATTGTTATTGAGACTTATTTATTTAGAGTTCTTTTTTATTTTATTGTTCTAATTGATCTTTGTTGTCTTTCAGAAACCTGACCCTTTCCCTGGACCGGCTCCTATCCCAGCAGACAGGTTGGCTAAATTCAAAAGGAAAGACAAATTACAAAAAGTAAGACCCCTCACGTGGATGCTGTTTTTAGGTGTTTGGGTTTTATTTCCCTCCTGATCCAGGATCTCATTACCTGACTCTTTTTTTTCTTTCTAGCCTCACCGCCAGCATTACAAGCTCAAGAATTTGATAACTCATTCAGAAGAAGCTTCAGAAATGGCCCAGAAACAAGCCGCTCGCTTTGACCTCCTTCTCCCAGAGGATGCTGGGTAATTTCCTCTGAACAATGCTTGCTAGTAATGGCCCACTTCAAGGTGAGAGATCGAATTATTGGGGGGGAAAATGTAACTTGACACCTTGCTTCCCTCTATTTTCAGCTTTCTAGAGGGAGATGATGATGAAGACACGTGTTTGATCTCACAGGAGGATATTGCAAATGCTGTGGATATAACATCTGGAGCAAAGGTACTTCAGCCTTACTTGTGTTTATCTACAAAATTGTGATTTGAATAGTGATTTACAGCTTTATCTTCCCAGTTAATCTGATCTAAGATGTTAGTCAGGTCTAGTCAAGCCGCGTGTTTTTGTGGGAGGCTTGATGCAACATTTATCGGAGTGAGAATAAACAAATGTCTGGCACATTCTGGGACGAGCAGCTTCCTAATAGGGAGAAAAACAAAAACGGATCCAGATTCCATTAGCTGGGATTGAGGGTATAACCCCAACCCCTTTAGCCAGCATAACACAGCTGACCACGAGGTGGATGTAATGCACATTTTTTGATGTTCACATACAAACAGCAGCATAAAACAAGAGGAAGAAACACGTAAACAAGGGATGCTACTTGGATTTTTGTTTCCTTTTTAACGAACACTGCAGTGGTAGCAATTGAGATTAAAAGAAGAACCCCTGCCAGATCTCTACATTGGTGTAATATGTCAAGACCTAAATCGATTCACCAATCCAACTACTGTTTCTCTCTTTCTTTTTTTTCTTCTTGTAATCTTCATCAAATGTACTCGCAGTAAAATATTTCTGGTCCAATAGTTTCAGTTTCAAATGAGTTGTGTTCACTTGAGAGTGCTGAACATAATTTAAATTAGCAGAGACCCCCTGCCAGGACCTTCGTGTTGGCCAGTCTGAGTACCTCTCCCACTACTCGGATGTTTTTCCTCCGTGAAGGTTTCTGCAGGGCTTCCCTGGTAATGGAGACACGTGCCAACAATCTAGCCTCGAACAATCGACCTGGAAACGCATCTAAAGTAGAATTCCTCTGAATGCACCACAGCTTGACATTCGTATAGACAGAGTAACTGTTCTCTTGTCGTGAGTTAATTTGCTGTAAGACAGACATCTGGCTGAATATTCCTATACACTGAATCAAATAAACATGGCATTAAGGACATTTGTGTTTGGTAGATTCATTCTTTGTTGCCTCTTGGCAATAAATCTTAAACTAGGAAACTTGTTAATTTCCTTTTAATTGGTGCCACATTTGTAAGGAACATGCATTTATGGGATGAGGAGCAGAGCTGAGTATGAGGATTGTGCATATGAAAAATGTGCTTTTCTGCCAATTTTGCCATTGACTCCTGTTTGGTGGATTGAATGATTTGAAGTATATTGGCAATTTAAGATTGCCTCCAGTGAGGGAGATGCCGCCCCACACCATCACACTGCCTCAACCAAAAGATGTTTCTTTATCGTTGCAGCAATCAGCATAGTGTTCTTTGCGTTTTCTCCACACTTTAACCCTATAGTCAAACTGCTGTAAGCAGAATCTGGACCCATCACTGAACATAACGGTCCTCCACATGTTCGGGTTTCGTTGCACGTGTTGCCGACACCGGCACAACAGTCAATAGCAACAGCAAAATAAGCTGTTTGGCATTGGCAGAGAAGATTTGACACATTTTTTCATGGGCACAGCACAACCCTCATACTCAGCTCTGCTCCTCATCCCATAAATGCTGGTTCCTTACCAATGAGGCAACAGTGGCAACAGTGTAAGATTTGCTGCCAAGAAGCAAAAAAAGAATCTACCAAATACAAAGTTCCTTATTTTTGTTTATTTTTTAAAGTTTATTTAAGGGAAGCAATAGCAAAGTTCACATAATGTAGGATAATTTTACCCATTCCTATAATACATTCTTTCAGTTTAATTTTACCAAGTTTTATTAGGATAAAACAGTTGTAAGAACATTTCTGACTATTACGGTAGTTGAAAGGGTTTTTATAAAACAGTAATGGTTTAAAGTTGAGTTTATATTTTAGTGCTTTCTTTTAACTGCTTTTGATCTTATTTTAAGCCCTGTTTGTGTCTTTATTTTGTTCTTCCTTAATCACGGTTGTGTTAGCTGGTTTTCTCTTGTTTTAGCCTCATGAACCAAACTGTCACAGAATATGTTGAAGATATGAGTTTATGTTGTACTTTTATGCAGCAGATATAAGTGTGCTGGTGCAAACACATTGCTCCAAGATATTTTCTACTTAGGTCACACCTTTTTTTGCTTTCATTAATTATAAAAATATTATTTCATCTCTTCCTCTGCAGTATTTCAATCTCAAGCTGTCTCAGTTTGGACCGTATCGAGTGAATTACAGCCGGACTGGACGGTCAGTATCACACAGCCCAAATAAAACTCAAATGTTGTTTTTCTTGTGCTTTCTTTTATTTGACCAATTTTTATGTAATTAAAGTAATTCATTTTCCTTTTCTTTTAAAAAACCAGCATGCTATTAATTTATTTTCCCCGTGTGCATTTTTCACTTGTCTACTGCTGTGTGGACGCTGCTTTCTCTCTCTGCTTTACTCTGTTTGTGGTGTTTTGTTTTTCTCCCTCATCCTTTCAGTGAAATGCTTGTTTCTCTGTTACATTCGGAGCACATGGCAATACATCAATAATCAATTAACAGGCTGTCGTGTGTAACGGCAACAGATGAATGTGTAATAGTTTGCTTGAGAGCCTTGTTTCTCAGTCGTTTATTCCCCCAAAGTCTTTTTTTTTTCTTTGTCTATTTACACGGGTATACACTTCTAATGTCTGAGCATGTTGGTTATTCACATTTTTGTTTAAACAATTGCTTAAATTTTGAAAAGGTTATCACTGAAATATCTGTTAGGAAGACATTATTTTACGATTTGATGAGAATAAATAAGCCCCATTAATTACGTTAGATTCCAGTGTGTGTTTTATCATGCCACAACTTTCATAACCCCATAGTTTCATCATTGATAATTGACATCAAATAACTATCATATCTCTGTTCTTCAGTCACCTGCTTCTTGGTGGGAGGAGAGGCCACGTGGCTTGTATAGACTGGCAATCCAAGCAGCTCATGTGTGAGATAAATGTGATGGAGTCTGTCAATGATGTCAAGTAAGTGATGTAGTTGTACATCCCCACTCAAAGCAAAGAGAAATATCACACTCTGCCTTATACCAGCAGATGGCGCATTTGTAGGTCATATCTGATCATATTTTCCAGAATTAAAACATTTCTGCCTTTTATTTAGGTGGCTTCACAGTGAGACCATGTATGCAGTGGCTCAGAAGAAGTGGTTATACATCTATGACTCCAATGGAATCGAGCTTCACTGTATTCGCAAATTCAATGACGTCCTTCAGATGCAGTTCCTCCCGTACCACTTTTTGCTCGCTACAGCGGTGGGTTTAATGTCTTGCATATTCATACTGCTAATTTCTGAAATTGCTTTAATCTTTCTTGCTTAAAGATCTCTATAGTAACTTGCTCAGGCCCATGCCATTGAAAGACTTGGGGAAAATACAAGAAATGCAGGAACATTAAGAAAACAGTGTTTTAAATCATTCAGTTTATTGTTAAATCTTTTTTCTTGTTTCAGGACCAAATTAAAAAGAAAAAAGGTTGTTTTGTTTTTGTTTTCGACCTCAATCCAAAACAGAATCTTGAGGCCCGATAACCTCACCACAAGAAGATTACTTGTGGATTTCCAAAGCATTGCTGAGTTTTCTTAAAAAGTTGACCAGTAATTTCAGCGTAAAAAGTCATGCAGTATTCACTGCACTCGCCACTGAGGATTGGGTGCAGTACAGGACAGAAGGACCTGCACAGGCACAAGTTGTAAGGCAACAAAAAATCTTTTAGAAAGTCGCTCACAGGTATTAACTTATTGATTAATTGTCCCCCAAATTGAGATGAATGTACTATCTTTGTACATGTCACAAAAAAAACTAGCTATGAATGCTGGCTATTGATGACTATTAGGAGACGAGCCGCAGTGAGGAAGATGAGGGGGTGTGTGTGTTTGACGTCATCAAACATAGACACAAGTTGGGCTAGTTTAGATTTTCAAGTTTACCAAGTTCTAAGTTAGGAGACCTTTGAAGCCCGCTGCAGAGAACCACCAAGAATTGGTGCATGATTGGAGCCGCTGAGTTGTATCAGTGCTGCGAGTGCTGCACGCATGTGGTAAATTATGCCCTTGTTTTTCTCTCATTCCGATTTGGTTCTGATGCAGAAAAACCAAAGATCAAACGATACATGGACTTATATCATCAATGACTTCACAAACCAAATTATAAAAACAGTAAACATCAATGTACCATTGTAGCCCATCACTACTTTTTTAGTTAACTCTTTTGCACAAACGGTGTCAGTCATGCTGTTGTAACAGGAACAGGTAACAGGATGTGGTGGTTGCGTGACATTCGGGCATCTGTCTGTGGTTGTTTGTTGATTTTTTTTCCTAGTAATTTGCATCTTGGCAGTCCATATAGGCGTTTCCATGACAACATTTTCATGACTTTATCTATATCATATCATCACAAATGAGTAGTACGGTCAGTGTTTAGTTAAGAGTTTTTAAATGAGAGTTTGAGAATCCAAAAAGAGCAAACTCTTTAACACAAAAGACTGTCACCTTTAGAAATCTAAGGTAAATTATCTATTAGCATTGCACATAAAGTTACAAGAACTGCTCACTTTTATTAAACAAAAAAGAACTAGACAAAATTCAAATCTTCTAGCAACGTACATACAGAAAGTGTTACTTTCCAGATGATTTTTGCCCGGCGGTGATCGGTTTGTCAGTCTCCATTTTTCTGACATTTGTCAACAGAGCTCTACAAGCTTCCTCCAGTACTTGGATGTGTCTGTGGGAAAAGAGGTGGCCGCTATCTGCACCAAGACCGGCCGCCTGGACGTGATGTGCCAGAACCCGAATAATGCCATCATCCACCTCGGCCACTCCAACGGCACAGTCACCCTCTGGTCACCAAATCAGAAAGAAGCCCTGGTGAAGATGCTTTGTCACCAAGGCGGTGTGCGATCAGTCACTGTGGACAAGACGGGCACGTGAGTCACATCAGACAACATGAATCTATGTTTTAAATAATGTTTTATTTGTTTTTAAAAGTAAGGACCTGTGAATTTTAATCTCTATAAATGTCTCTTTATTAATGTAAAAACAGCTGAACAGCAGAGCAGAGTCATAAGATAACTGCAACTCCCTGATTTCTTGTGTGGCCGCATAGTATGTTGGTCTGAACACTTTTAAACAGCATATTCATATATTAACTTTGACTGTGCTATACATGCGCATATTAATTCATATTAAAAGTCCTTGTTATCAGTGACTATTTTTTTCAGTCTTTCAACAAAGATCACATGAATTCGAAACTGTAGGAATTTTGTTGCATACTTCACTGTATCTTAAAAATGACATAATGGCAACATGTGCATGCATGCATGTATGCATAGATAGACATGAAAGAAAAATCATGATCTTTTTAATACAGCTGCCTATTAATAAAAACCACAGCAGCAGTTAAAACGATGAGTGCAGAAGAATAAATATGTAAATGGTCTGTTGCCATCCAGTCAGGGTGAATAACTATTGCTGTCAGTGGCATAAAGCTAGTATCCAGTATCACTTCACCTGGACTTAGAATTTAAAGCCGATGTCTGTATTTTCTGTCCATGTGCAATGTTAAATTAGTGCCCTAAAGCCAGTTACACAATGATTGATTTCATTTAATTTTCATTTTATTTTTTTTATTTTTTTGGTAGTCCCTGACAGTAATGTTTTGAATGTAAAACTTTGAGACCATATTTAAGTTAATACACGATGTGGTCTACTAAACTCATCGCTCTCAATTCCATGCTGATTCCTTCCTTAAAAAATCTAGTCCTTACATGACCGTGACAGTTACCAGGTGTAAGTGTTTCTCAACGAAACGGGAGTGGTGAACGGGAAGATTCACTTGTACTTTGGTCCAAGTTGACAGGATTAATTAAAGAAGAACCGTAATAAAATCTTGGTGACATGCCACATGGATACTAAAGCACCTGGTTGATAGCAGTCAATTTTAGGGAGTGTAGTTTTTCAGTCAACTCCATTTCATCTGTGGTCTGCAGGATGTCCTTTTTTAAAAATGAGCGTTATTGCGCTACCCACTTCTACCGTACATCAACAAGATGTGGAATTAGGTGAGGTTAAATGGGGAAAATGTTTTTCTGGGTGTCTGATTTTTACAGAACCGTGAAAACCTAAATCAATCACAAAGATATTTTCAGACGTGTGTGTTCCTAGACAGAAAGACAGGGTTGTGTTAAATCCTTTTTTGAGTCTGTTATCCTTTCAGATACTGAAATGTGTCTCTCAAGGGCTTGAAATAAGGGAACTAGATTTCTGAGTCATTCTGCTCTATTTAATTTTGGGGTTTCGCGTTTTGTTCTTCTATCAATCCACCTGTTCTCCAAAATGAGAGTATTACTGAAAAAAGTGTCCTTTTTCTTGGCCTATTGGCTAAGTGATCGGGCTCTCTTGTCTTATGCCGCGTGTTTGTGGAGTTGGTGTCTAGTTTTTGATGTAAAGGTTTCTTTCCATTGAGTTGATGTACTTGAATTTATTTTAACCCAGGTGTCGTCTAAACCTTTGAACCAGTGGCTTGGTGTCATTTCCCCACAGGAGGTAAATCCTCTCCTTCCTCAGCGTAGATGTCCACGACAGTGGGTTACACTGGGGAACCCATAGCACAGCTGTAATTGTGTCTGTAAATCTGGTCATTGT
The DNA here is from genome assembly GCF_033807715.1 of Cololabis saira. NCBI lineage: Eukaryota > Metazoa > Chordata > Actinopteri > Beloniformes > Belonidae > Cololabis > Cololabis saira. The sequence goes on from NC_084598.1 coordinate 19,721,707, forward strand.
ACTTGAAGCAGGTGGTGGGGAGGCAGAGGTCCAGCAGGGTTCTGGTCTGGTCTTCCTTTAAGGTTCCCATCTTGTTTCAGTCACTTGCTAACAGTCGTCACTGCCTCAGATGTAGGTATGCAGGTGAGAAAAGTTTAGCAACGACAGCCTGTGATAAAAGGAGGCCACTCCATTCATATATGAACACCCACTCAGCTGATGCTTCTGCTGATGATGGGTCTAAGTAACTCATAATATTGCAAAACACCACACCATGTAGCCCCTCTGATTAGAAATACTCCACATTACACCCGGAACTCCACAGACTTTATTATCAACATCCGAGACTGGCTTCAGGTGAAACCATTTTTTTGTTCATTCACCTTTAAGTTTCTTCTGCTTGTAAACTGCTGTGCTGAAATCTGATCCCATGAAAAATGCAACCATCACAACATTTCCATTTTATGCAAAAGGTCAACTGATGAATAAACTTTTATAAAGAATATATATTTTATGAAAGTAGACCCAGTTAACTGTATGTTTTGATGTGAGCCAAATAGCACATCTCAAATACTTCAGCTGAAGATGTTATCAAACTCATACTTGTTATGCTGAGTTATCAACAGAAATGCTGAAACCCTCAGGTTCAAAAGCTCCCTGGTTCATGGCTAAGCAGATTGGTGCTGCTGGTAGTGTTTTAGGAGATTGGGGAGAGCCTATAGTTGTGGAAAAACGTATTAACATCTCTGTCTCGATGCAGGAATGACACAGGATAAACGATGCAAAGTAATTTTGAACACTACAAAATAATGACTAAACACTATGATTATAATAAACAGGTCATGTGACACCAGAGCTAATCTTTCAGGAACAAAATATGAGCCTGCACAATCTGTGGCCAAGGCCAATATTTCCATCACACCTGTCTTTGTTGATCAGATACTGCTACTGGTGCTAGTGGTACTGGTTAATGTAAATGTAGTAAATACACGCCAATATGTTCTTTATAATGTCATGCAGTTCTCCTAGAGTCCACCTGAGAGCAGACTGTCATGATTGTCTTTGTTTTGTTTTTTTGGTGCAGGTACATGGTTACATCTGGAATGGATAAAAAGCTAAAAGTCTACGACATTAGAACCTACAAACCCCTCAATTCCTACTTCCTTCCTGCTGGAGCTTCATGTTTGTCCCTCAGCCAGAGAGGTCTTTTGTCTGCAGCCACAGGAGACATTGTCCAGGTCATTAATGATGATCATCATTTAGGATTTTTTTCTGTGGGGAAAGAAGGAGGGGAGGGGCTAAAAAGCAGAATTATTTTTATTAGATGGGGCAGAAACAAAGTTCTGAGGTGTAGTTATAGTTGTACATCTATACATGTTGAGGCAATCAGAAAATAAAAAGCTGGAATATTTAAAGTGCTAATTTTCTTGTCATTTGTAGCTGTTTAATTTTAATCTTATTGATTCTGTAAAGTAGCTCTGTGCTCAGCACAACTCCAAAAGGCCATAATTATTTTAGACTGACAAACGCAATTATAAGGATACTTGGGGGAAAACGAGAGGATTCTGCCACTGGCAAAGCTCTGTTAGCCAAGTGTCCTATGGTCAAATTCTTCTAGATGAGTGTGGTAATGGTAAATAAAAGAGCACTACTTGGAGATCATGTCCTCTTATAAGGAAATCCTGCTATCTGTCAACATGTTTTAATGTTAATCAGAGGACAAGTTAGAGTTTACTATTGTTTAAACTTGGATAAGAAGATTAATTGGGGCACGAAACTTTGTATGCTTTTTTATGGAGCCAAATCAGGGCCAAAAGTTTTGCTAATTTGAAAATAAAATTTGAACCTGAAAATTTTTTTTTACAGTTTCAGTTTTATTTTTTTCAGTATCAGATCTTTTTTTCAGTTTCAAATCTTTTTATTTCAGTTTCAAATCTTTTTTTCAGTTACAAATCTTTTTTTTTCAGTTTCACATCTTTTTTTTTCAGTTTCACTTCTTTTTTTTTTCAGTTACAAATTTTTTTTTCAGGTTCAGACTTTTGGCCCGGATCTGGCGTGGGGGGCGTGGCATCAACTGAGAGGGGCGTGGCATCATGAGTGACAGCAGAACAGAGAAGGCGGGGGACGTTCTTCAGTCATGTTGCCTTCAGGAATCGTAGGTTGCAGAAGTTATCAGTAGAAGTATGATTCAACACTGTATATACACCATATTCACGTGATTGGCAGTGGAAAAAACTGATATTAGTGACACATTTCTGTTTAAAAAGCTGTTTTAGACCGTACTTGGTAGTATGTGGAAGTGGGAAATGTCAAACTTTAAAGTGTGGCTGTTGAACTGTACAGTCTGGCATAGATTATTGCTTTTATACTGCGATTGGTGCCAAGTACGGTCTAAAACAGCCTTTCAAACAGAAATGTGTCACTAATATCAGTTTTTTCCACTGCCAATCACGTGAATATAGTGTATATACAGTGTTGAATCATACTTCTACTGATAACTTCTGCAACCTACGATTCCTGAAGGCAACATGACTGAAGAACGTCCCCCGCCTTCTCTGTTCTGCTGTCACTCATGATGCCACGCCCCTCTCAGTTGATGCCACGCCCCCCACGCCAGATCCGGGCCAAAAGTCTGAACCTGAAAAAAAAATTTGTAACTGAAAAAAAAAGATGTGAAACTGAAAAAAAAAGACGTGAAACTGAAAAAAAAAGATTTGTAACTGAAAAAAAGATTTGAAACTGAAATAAAAAGATTTGAAACTGAAAAAAAGATCTGATACTGAAAAAAATTAAACTGAAACTGTAAAAAAAAATTTTCAGGTTCAAATTTTATTTTCAAATTAGCAAAACTTTTGGCCCTGATTTGGCTCCATACTTTTTAGGTGTTCATTTTAAAACCGGTTGTGTGTAAAATGGGTACATAGATGTTGATGATCGTTTTCAAACATGCCTGTTTGTATGACAACGATCTCTGCAGGTGTACAGGGATGTGTGCAGCTCACCAGTCGTTAAACCCTACATGGCCCATAGGGTTCGAGGAGCCGCCTGGGGGCTGCACTTCTGCCCCTTTGAGGATGTCCTTGGAGTTGGACACGGAGACGGCTTCACAAGCATGCTTATACCAGGTCAGATGCATGTTGAAATTTAGTTTGCATACTTCTTTTTTTTTTTATATACTCAGAGTCGTTGTACCAGTTTGCACAGTCTGTGAACTTCCCTCCTTTTATTTCTGGGAATCGTTCTAAGATAAGATAAGATAAGAAATCCTTTAATAGTCCCACAGAGGGGAGATTTCCAGATTACAGCAGCAAAGGGGATAGTGCAAAACACAAGAGGCATCAATATCACACAGTAATAATAATAATAATAATAATAATAAAAAACACTATAAACAGTATATACAATAATAATAATAAGAAAAAGGAGAATAAAGATAGTAATAAAAAAAATACAAGTATATAAAAAGAATAACAGATGGTTCTCATTACTTCGGCTCTACAGTATGCTTGCTTCATCTTGCTTTTTGCAAAAAAAGGCATGTTAACTGTAGTGTGTGAAAACGTAGAACGTGTGCTAAAATGTGGAAGGTTTGTTTAGCCGACCGAGCCCCCAGACTCAGAGGTAAGGTTCATCCTTGTAAACAAACATCATTGGTGGTCCATTATTCTTCAGTAGGTTGCAAAAAGCTTTTGTTGAGACAAACGGTGGACATTCGTGTTTTATTTTTATTTTTTTAATACTCCCAGTCTAGTTTAGTTTCCCTCTTTAGTGGTTGAAACTTGTCCTGACTTAATTATCAAATTTGTCATTTGTGAATTAATCAAAAGTGGCACCAACTTTAAAAAAAAAATAGATCTATTTTTTATTTATTTATTTTTTTTTTTAAATCAAGCAGAATGCATGCCAGCTAACTGAAGGTTGAGAGTGCTCTTGTGGTCTTGTGTTTGTGTAAAATGAATTAAAAATAGACCTAGTATGAATACTCATGCTTTATTGAAAATATCCAAGTTGTTCTGTCCTGTTCACCTTCACAGGTGCTGGTGAGCCTAACTTTGATGGTCTGGATGCAAATCCATACCGAAGTGCAAAACAGAGGCAGGAGTGGGAGGTTAAAGCCCTGCTGGAAAAGGTTCAGCCAGAGCTCATCACCCTGGATCCCACAGAGCTGGGATACGTCGACAACGCTACCTTTCAGCAAAAGCATAAAGACAGAGTTCAAGCTCTGGTCAGTGATTGAAAATCATTTTTAAAGAAAACTCTAAAATGCATTTGTGCACATTTTAAATTCACATTGAAATAATTATTTGCTCTACTTAAGCAGTGTTTATCTGTTGCAGGGATTTGACCCGCTCGCTAAAGAAAAATTCATTCCCAAGTTCAAGAAAAAAGGTCGTAGTTCTACTGGCAGTGTTGAAAAGCGCAAAAAACAAGTGGCTCACGAGGACCAGAGGGTAAGTGGTCCAGATTTCTAAGTCTGATTTTTCTGGACCAGAATTTGAATAGTTTTTATTTTTATTGTGCTTCTCAATTTGTTTGATTATTTCAGTTAAGTTTTAGTAACTTTAACAAGCACATGCATAATTTTCTAGTTTTGAAAAAATAGGTTAGTTTTAGATTGGTTTTTTTAGTGCTAGTTTTAGTTTAGATTTTTATATCAGTTAACAGGACTACTTTTTTCAGTGTTAGTTTTAGTCTTAGTTTTCGTTAACTATGATGTCTTCATTCTGGACTTGTTTACGCTGCAGGAGCTTATCAAGAAAACGGTGGAGGACAGGATGAAAATGGATGAAGAACACAAGAAGATGGAGCAAAAGAAGGCAGCACGAGCCAGCCAGAAATCTGCTCTTGACAGATTCAGAAAATAAAAAAGGACCCATTGTGAAGCTCAAAACGCAGGGACATTCTGTGGGAGCAACCTTTTGAACTACACATAGAAGTCGTGGGCAACTGAGGTCTGGCAGTCCCAACAGGCAACAGCTCATGCAGTCATTGCTGAGAGTAGGGATGGGCCTGCTCTGTTTAATGTCTGTAGCCTGAAGCTCATTCTCTTTGAGTGACAACATAACGTGACGTGCCATAGCGGCCATTCTCTCTCGTCCAGAATCTGGGTGCATTTTTTTCTAAAACCAGTGAGCACATTTTCAAGATTTTTTATTTGATCTTTTTTCCCATTTGAGTTATAGTAACTACAATCAATAATAGTTGATTATCAAGTCAGCAGTTAGAGAACCCGCATTTACTCCTTTTTATTTCCAGATGTGAACAAGAAAATGTCAGAGAAGCAAAGTGAGTTTAATACTGATGATCAGCTGCTGATGATCAGTGCGAGTGAAGTCTAGTTGAAGGGGAAAGGATGGGGTGTTACACATTTTGGTTAAAAGTTAATTGCCGCTAAATCCAGAATGACATGTATTACACGAGATAAAAATGAGCTTTCAAAGCTCCCCCTAAAATATTTCAACACTGTTTCTGGTCAATCTGGCTCATCTGAGAAGTTTAAAGCGACACTACGTAACTTTTCCACCTTAATATCATATTTCCAGAGTCATTGTGATGGTACATCAACTTCCAACAGGTTTAATGACACCTCTGTCATGGTCTGAGGGAGTCTGTATCTCCTTCACTGGCACTATGTAACTTTGAGGAGCATGGTAGGAACCCTGCCACACTAAAAAACTACAAATCGTTACGACTTTGACTGCTTTACGGCATACGTCACTTCCCCCTCCTTCCCGATTCGCAGTCGAGACGAAAATGGGCGGGGCGTGGAGCTCAGAGCTCCGCAGAACCTGTTGCTGCGTTGCTGCTGCAGCAGCTCCACATAACAGACGTGGGGAAAAGATCCTAATGGTTTAACTTTTCAACGGTTTCCTGCTCGGAGGCAGAACCACGCAGGCCAAGTATCTGATATAACAGAGTAAAGGAGTGAAAGAGTCGTCGGCTCGCTTTGGATCGCGGCTGTAACGACCAAACACACAGTAAAGCCTGATTTATGGTTCTGCGTTAAATCGACGCAGACTTACGGCGTAGGGTACGTGGCGACGCGCAACGTACGGTGCGTGTGGCCGCGTACCCTACGCCGTAGGCTCTGCGTCGATTTAACGCAGAACCATAAACAGCCTTAAACCACAAACACTCACACAGACCGGGGTTGGATCATTCACACGGGTTTTATTCCCCACTTCGCCAGCTAAACGCAGTTGCTGGCCAGCTCTCTGCGGTGCAATTAACCCCAATCTTCAGATAAAACTAGTTTGTTGAGGAAAAAATATTAACTCTTATTTGTAGCTGCAGAGGAAAAAAATAATCTCACGAGGAAAAAAAAATATTGCTCACGCCTCGCTCGGAGCCTCTTCAACATAATATGAAAAAAAAAAAAGAAAAGAGAAGTAAGAGGGATACAAAACATGTACTGTATGTTGTACTAATATACAAATTTATTGAAACACATGGGTCTTCAGTAATGATTTCATATGGATCCAGACCGTTAATAATCATTATTTTCTCCATATACCGCTCCCTGGCTTCCTTGTTTAAGGTATCCCGGTAAATTCCAGTTCCTTTCCAGCAGTTTAACATCTTTTTTTGCGTTCCTTCTGTTCACTTGGTGAAACAGAAAAGCGTCCCGTGTTCTCTCATCAAAACAAATGCAGCGACGGGACAGGAGTTTTCCAGCAGTACGCGCTGGTGCTCATGGGAAACGTAGTGTTCTTTCTGGTAAAACACTACCGATTTTGTCCACAAGATGCCGCCAAACTCAGAAAAGCTGAAAGTTACGTTGTGCTGCTTTAAATGTTAATAAAAGATGTTTTAATGTTTGTGGGTTTCTTATTTTGAGATTTCTGGGGAATAGCTTCCACCAAACACATTCTCTTTGCAGTGACGCTCAAGCATTCTTTGGTTTTCTGTACTTCTAAACATTAAAAGGAAAATAAGGACAAGTAACTAAGACTTTGCCAAAACGTTGATGCAACTATAACATTTTAATTACATAAAAGTGTTCAAGATTAAACAAGTGAAATGAATCTCAGTAGGAAGGGAAGTCCAGCACAACTAAACTAAGTTCAACCATAATTCCAAAGAATGGAATGCAATGATTTGAAAATCTCAAACCCAGATTGTATTCCCAAAAGAATAAAAACAACATAAAATATGTTGAAACTAAGTCATTTTGCCATTTCATGGAAAATATTGGCTCAATTTGAATTTGATGGCAGCAACACATCTCAAAGTTGTGACATGGTAATGTTTTCATTGTGTAGCATCTATTTTTTTAATCTGGAGACCAGTGGCTGGAGTTTTAGGGGAGGAATGTTGTCCCATTCTTGTTTAATGGAGGATACTATTTGTTCGGCAGTCCTTGACCTTTTGTTGTTAGATTTCTTCTTTTCTTTCATGGTGCACCAATTTTTTTCTATTGATTCTGTTCTTGACTGCAGGCACAGACGAGTTCAGCACCTTAACTCTTCTCCTGGGAAGACATGCTGTTGTGATGGGTTCACTGGTCTTTCTGAAATATGCTAGGCCTTCCTTGAATGAGGCATTGTCTGGATGGGAGCATAATGTTGCTCTAAAACCTTGATGTATTTTTCAGTATTGAGAGTACCTTTCCAGATGTGTACGCTACCCAATCCATGGGCACTAATGCAACAATATCTAATCAGAGATGCGGGCTTTTGAACTAGGCACTAATAACAAGCTAAACAGTCCCTCTCCTCTGTAGTCCTAAGGACACGGTATCCATGGTTTCCAAAAAGAATTTCAAATTTTGAATCTGACCACAGTTTTCCATTTTGCCACGGAACATTTTAAATGAGCAGAGAAGATCCAGATGTCTGGATCATGTTCATGTGGCTTATTCTTTGCATGATGAAGCCCTAAACTACATTTGTGGATTATACGGCAAACTGTATTGACTGACTGATCTCTGGAAGTGTCCATTAGATAATCATGCCTGTTTCTTTAATGAAGTGCAGCCTGAGGGCCTGAAGATCACAAGCATCCAATAGTTTTATGAGATTTGCAGATTATTCCATTCTGTTTTTATTTACACTTTATACAGAACCCCAGCTTTTGGGAATTTGGGTTGTATTTCTATCTGTTAAACAGAAATGGAGTCAATTTCTAGGAATGGGAAGCTCAAATGTACTGCTTTAATCCCATAGAAATAATAAGGAAGAATCCAAAGTGAGCAAATCATGTACCAACAAATGCCTTAAATTTTCAGATTTCATCAAATATCATTAAACTTTTAAAGTGTGTTCACAAACACAACAACCTGTGAAATTGAATGCCACCTAGGTTTATTGATGTTATGTATTAGGATTATGAAAAGGGTGTAGCCAAATGTATGTATCTATGGCCATCCACACGATATCTGGATCAATTTAGTTGTAAAAGTTTGATATTTTTATCCAGATGGAACAGGCTGGTCATTTAAGGCATTCAAACGGGAGGTTGCTGGATGCATCCCCAGCCCTGACACTTGCCAAAGTGTCCTTGAGTAGGACAGCGAACCCAGTTGCTCCCATTACCCCACCCACTTAAAGTACCTGGATAAAAGGGAACAGTTGTGTCAGGGAGGATGTGGGTACACATAACAGAATACTTTGTGGTGACTGGAAATAAATAGACAGAGGTTGCTTTTGAAATATAAAATAAGGCTTGAATATAATATTTAAACTTGTGTTATTGTGTTTGTTCTCTCAGATGTAAATCGCTTTGGATAAAAGCATCTGCTAAATGACAGTAGTATTAGTAGTAGTAATTGCATCCTCATTCACTGCTAAAGAGTCATGTTTTAAATATGGAGTTCCTCCAACATTTTTTACTCTCTCAACTGCCTTTTTTCATCAGTTGTGCAGCATGGAAAAACAGCTCACTAGAAATGTTGATTTAAAAAGAAAAAAAAAGCAGACCATTTGTTAACACGTGGTTTATTGCTGCCTGAATTTGATCCATACACACATTTCCTGAGTGTAAATAATCAGATTGTTTCTTAGTCATAGTGTAGCAGAAACACAGGCCAGACGTGTGATTACAAATCCACAATTCACACAAATGATTTCACATATTTTCTGAAAACTTACAAATAATGCTCTTCCGCAGTAGTGCACCTACCTGTCACTGTTTCTGCAATTTGTCAAAGAAAAGCAACTGACATGGCCTGTTTGAGAACTGGTCTATCTTGTAAAATTGACTCCTATTGTGCAACTTGTATGTTTACTCTCGAAGGCTTGAAACAAAGGAACTGGTTCGAGGCTGTCCGTTATACTGAAAAACCTTTCCTCTTGAAAAGGAAGTCGAGTTACAACACACTTTATGCATGACTGAGTCATCCATGTATGAGCGTCTACACTAGAGCATCATGTGTTTTCTGTCCTTCAACCTTCTTTACGGTCTGCTGGAGCCGATCCCTGCTACCATTGGGTGAAAAGCTGGGTACACCCTGGAGAGGTTGCTAGTTTTTGCAAATCAAAGTATGTTGTTTTAAATTTTGTCCAACCTGTCTGAAGTAGGATATTTTTGTCTGCTGCATTAGCCTGTGAAGACGTGCACTTGGCCATTCAGACTTAACTACTACATTTGAATTATAGCTGGTGAAAGACTACACAGGTTTTAAAATAGTATGTGAGCGTAGCAGCCTATAAATATGTGAAAGTGTACCAGCCATTAGAGCATGCTATTATGTGTTCTACAGCTAGTTTGTCTCTAACAAGACAGATGTTGTGAGACGTTTTAAAGATTGCTCAAATAACTTTATATCCAAGTGAATATTCTATTTAAAAAAAAAATCTGAGTATTGTGAAGTGTTTCAAAAATAAAGCTCTAAAAAATAAACATTGTCTCAGTGCAGATAGTGGATTCACAGCCAAAAGAGCACTTGTGCTGTTCGTAATACTGAAAACAGACACGGTGGGTTGAGTTTTCATCTCCTGTCAGTCATCACAATCCTTGTTGCAGTCCGAGGGCCGAGCCCAGCATTGCCCTGACTTTGCACATCCCCAGAGAAGCCCGCTGACTCAGCCAGGAGCACGGGGGGGAAGAATGGACATCAGCCCAGTAGTGCAGCATCTCCCTGGGTGAGATGTGATGGATGGACACCATGACCTGATAGCAACAGCGTCCGTAGGGGACACCCGGACCACCAGAGAAGAGAGGGCTGTGTGAAGGCAGCACTCCAGCTGTCCGGGCACACAGACCTACAAATACATCCTCAGGGGGGAGAGGTGTGGACAAAGGTGATGCAGAGGCTGCCAAGGAGATTTTGAGCAGTGCGGAGCGGGACAGGACATAGGCTGTACCACTGCAATAGTCTGGAAAGACTGATGGAGGGTAGGCTCCTGCTGGAAGGTAGTGCTTGCTGTCCGGGTCACGGTCCGGGGCCACGTGGAGATGTACCCTGCCAAGGTACAAGTCTCCTTGCTCGTAAGGGTTATGGCTCTTGTTCAAGAAGTGTAAGAGGGCGCTGGGATTGAAGAGGACATCATCATCCACTTTGGCCATGAAGTGAGTCTGAGGGCAAAACCTGCGGGCCCAGCCCAACATGGACAGGGTCTTCAGAGTGAGGTTGGAATAGGTATCCAAAAAACGCCCTTGAATCAAATCTCCCTTCTCTCTGGCTTCTTCTATCAGCAGCTTACCAAGTCCAGGGTCAGACGCCACCCCCACCATGAAGAGAGTCATGACCCGCAGGCCTCTCACCTGCACTTCACCTCCCCAGGTGTCCCTGATGGCCTGGCGGGCCCGTTGATTGGCAGGAGCAGAGGTGACCATGATGATGAGGTAAGGCTTGGCACGCTGGCACACCAGCGGGCTGGGCATGAGCAGAAACTCCTCGGGTCTGGTGGGTGGAAGGCTTTGCAGAGGAAGGACGCCAGCCTGCGCCTCCACTGCCGTGCTCATCCCGATGGAGGTGACCCATGACTCAAGGAAATCCACAAACAGCAGAACGAATAAAGCAGCGCACACTATGAACGCACACAGAACATGTAAGAATCCAAGCCCATGTCCTCGCTTTCCTAATCTGATTTTGCAGAAACCTAGTCCGACCATGACCGTCCCCTGTGCAGCTCTGCAGACCAGCAGCTCTTGCCAATTCCTCCGTCTGTCGCTCGTCTTTTTCCCCCTTTGTGTTGCCGGTGAGACGCACACACACCCCTGTCCCTCCTTCACTCAGCAGCAGTCGGAGAGCGTTTTAGAAGCGAAAACAGCTGGCAGCCTCGTGCTGATGCTGCATTCTTCTCGGTTTGGAGAAACTGGGATATGCAGCTGCGCATTTGGAGCGGTCGATTTGGCAGCAGCCCCAAGCTGTTTTTGCCTCGATACTATTGTAACGGGGAGTAAAGGCGAGGTCGATCAGGGACGGGGGATGAACTTACTGTTCTCTCCATCATGTGCATGATGTGATATGTGATGTGATGGCTTCTGCTTCTATGAAGACCAGTCTTCCTTGACCTTCCTGGGGGCAAACTGTGCCGTCCTGATTTCTTGTGATATTATCTTGGCTTTTTTTTTTTAAATGCATTTATAAGATAACATAATTAAAATTAATTAATTTTAGCTACTTGTGCTGTGGAAGAACTGTAATTGCAACAAAAATGTACCGGAGCATTTACAATCACCGTAAATCTTCCTGTCATAGAAGCAATAGGCTATTAAATGTCATGAGGAGGGATGGAGGTCCAGAAATGGTCCTGGGGCTACTGCAGCACAATCAGAATGGTAATAAAATAAATAAAGAACCATAAAAGCAAGATATATTTATTGAGATTATTTATATTTATATTACCGCTTTGTTTAATTTAAGGTGATTCTGCGGTGCGTCTATTGTCCTCCTGCAGGCTGTGCGCTTACCTGTGGAATTAGGGCGACATCTAGTGGTAATTTAATGGTAATGTACATCCACTATGAAAAGTCCTGTTAATATACAAAACATAAAATAAAATAAACTTAACTGAAAAGTTGTCTAAAAAAATTGACTTCATAAGAAATGTGTCTTATGTTAGATTACATATTCAATGCCGCTTTGAAAAAGAGCTTGGATAATACTAGAATATATCATTATATAGCATTGTAAGCTATGACAGATCGTGATGATTTGTGATCATCACAGATAATCAAATATTCTAAATGTATTGTGGTAGGCTCATCTACTGGAGTCAGTACAGAGCAATAAAAAGTAAGTAGGCTTTTTGTTTGAATTTTTTTAATACATTAATCATTTTTTTCTATTTATATGCATATGCGAAACTATGACATGAACAATCACTAACTACATAAGAACACTGTGTTCATTACACTTGCACATATAACACATACAGTAAAGATGAATGATTTTAAGGGTTGTTCAACATCAATGCAATGTAGAATCATACAAACAAATGCAACTGTTCCTTCCTCCATGCTACAAGCAGAAAATGTCTGGAAAAATGCTCAAATGAGAATTAAATTAGGATAAATATGTAGCAGAAGCAAAAGATTTAGAAAACACTAACGGAATAAATAAAAGCTGAATGTCATACACTGAAAATTGACTAGTATTATACTTAATGTCCAATGTTCAAAAATTGTTTGATAACTGAATATAGAATACACATGAGCCTTAAGACATAACCACATAACACCTTAACCTTCTTCTCGACTGCAGCTGTCCTCGTCAACAAGGCCCCGGACCCCCCTCTCCCCGTCTACCACAGACTGTCCCCCACCCCACTCTATGTTACATTAACGTAAAGACTCCAATCCTGACCTTATGCGTCACATTAACGCACATCCCAGGTCACCTCAGGTAAAAAAGATTTCCTACAGACTCATTACGCCGGCACTTTAGAACCAACTTGTTGTAAATTTTTTCCTTTAATATTATTTGCTCTTTTGTATTGCACCAATCACCACAACAATTTCCTTGTGTGTGTTAAACTACTTGGCAATAAACTTCTTTCTGATTCTGATAGTTCTTAACATAGTTAAGGTGTTATGTGGTAATACATAAAAGTGACATAAAAGAGGTACACCCCTATGAAAGTCTTTGGTTAAAATAAGAAAATGCCTGTCTCTCTTAAGTCTGTATGTGTCTTATAATAAATAAGTTATGAAAAAAAATTTAACTTATTATTTCTAACGCAACCAAGGAAAAAATATTTCAAAAATATTTTGCAACTACCATTGCAATTATACTTTTTTATTTTAACATGTACTAGTTGTTTCTAAGCTCATTGACAATACAACTTTGTTATACCTGAATACAGAAGGCCAAAAAGCGACAAACCTTCTTTACTGTTTTGATTTTATATTATGTATTTTGACATGTGTGTGTGTATATATATATATATATATATATATATATATATATATATATATATATATATATATACGTTTTAGTTTAGTTTATTTGCACATAAAAATATACAACCCTTTTAAAAGTACAGATGAACATGTGCGGGAGGAACCAAAAAAAACCATAAGGGCTTGTCGAGTGGTCCTCCTATAATGAAACAAACAATATCTACAGAAATATGTAAAACATAGGACAACTAAGGAAAATAAGCTAAATTACTAGAAAATAGAAACAGTAATCTAATGGGGGTGTGCAGAGAAGTACTGAAAATGAATGATTAAGCTTTACTAAATTGGACTAGCAAAAATGTTGTGATTTGTTTTTTGAAATTATTTGTACTCGAGCATTCTCTAATATAGTGTGGTACGGTGTTCCAATAAAGAGGACCTTTGAACCTAATTGAAAATTGGGAAAAAGTAGACCTGAAAAGGGTGGGATGGAGATTGTTTGCATTAATGCAGTATTGAAGTGATGAATTTGGGAATTGAATTGAAATAAAGAATAAAAACAGGTTGGAAGTAGCTTGTGAATGGATTGATAGACAAAAAGACAATATATAATATATTTATATACAGAGGTGGGTAGTAACGAGTTACATTTACTCTGTTACATTTACTTGAGTGAATTTTGGGAAATTTTGTACTTTTAGGAGTAGTTTTGAATCACTATACTTTTTACTTTTACTTGAGTAGATTTGTGAAGCAGAAACTGTACTCTTACTCCGCTACATTAGGCTACATTTAGCTCATTACTTTTCTTTTATCCCCTCCGCGTAAGCGTCAATCTCATGACATCACTGAGTGATTCTTTGAGAAAAATGTTTGTTTTTGCATGTTTTGTCACATATACACAGACTCAAACACACACACAGAGTTTATATGAGTTCATGGGCTTGTTCTAGTTCTGCCTGCGGAGCCTGGTTAAAAAAGAAAAGTACAAAGGCTTGAAATTTTGTGCTACTTGTGCTTAATTTATTTTTTTATTCTGTTATTTTATTCCGTGTTGTGATACTTACCTGCTGTATTCTACTGCCCTTATTTTTAACAGCTTGTGCTTTTTATTATTTTACTTCTTTTCTTATCATCTTATTCTTAATTTTTTCAATCTTATTTGTTATGTCTTGCCGCTTTTAATGTCAATGTAAAACACTTTGAATTACCTTGTGTTGAATTGTGCTATATAAATACATTTGCCTTGCCTTGCCCTTATTTCATTATTTATTAAAGTACTTGAATTTACTTTAAGCTTATTTTAATTATACTATTTTTTATTTTTTATTAATTTTAATTTATTTTATGATTGTATTGATTTAATTTGCCTGAAGATGATTATTTTGTACTTTTGTCTGTTTGAATGGTTGTGTTAAAAAAATAAATCAGACGTTACTCAACAGTTACTCAGTACTTGAGTAGTTTTTTCACCAAGTACTTTTTTACTTTTACTCAAGTAATTATTTGGATGACTACTTTTTACTTCTTTTTTTTATACTTTATTTTTCTATGTGCCACACCATAGTGACGTTCAGTGTAACAATGACAAAAAAACAACTAAAATACATATAGACATAAGACAGAGACACCAACCTCAACATTTACACGAAAACGAAAAAAATATTAAAAGGACATATCTAAACAACAACAAACGCAAACAAAACAAAAAGAGGCATAACATGCCTTTAAATACCTTCTAACCCCCCCTGTTACCTCCCTCCTCTATACATCCCTTAAACTTCACTATCGTTTATGTTCATATTTTCACAAATCCTCATTTCCATTCTTATTTCATAAACACAATACAACTAGATGGAGAGAGACACACCAGTTTTTACTTCTACTTGAGTCATATTATTCTGAAGTAACAGTACTTTTACTTGAGTACAATTTTTGGCTACTCTACCCACCTCTGGTAATATATATTTTAACTAACTAATGTTGTGGACAGTGAGTGTTAATGACGTCAGCCCGTGTGTCTGCAGGGCGGGGGCGGGGCCGCGGGAGGAACTAGCGGAGCCGCCGTCAGAGCGCTGCTGAGCGGGGTCACGAACTCTGACCTTTAGCAGAAGAAAAACAACTACTAATTATTTTTTAAGTATCGGAACACCTTTAATCCACGCCTGCCGTCCCCCCGAGGTAAGTGTCAATCTCGGCTCGAAAACCGTGAAAGCTCTGCGAGATAAAAGAGCCCGGTGCCCCTCACCCCGCCCCCTCCCCCGGCTAGCTCGGCTAACCGGGGCGGCGCTGCCGCCTGCCCGGCTCCGGGGCTCCGCAGCCCGGCTCCCGCAGGCTCCGCAGCCACGGGGCAGTTCCGCCTGCACTGACACCTGAGCAGGCTGTCAAGACGTGACACCACTGCCACTGTCATTGCACGAACCCCCGAGTGTTAACATGACAGTTACAGCGGGGGGAGCGACCTGTAGTCGGTGCTGCGTTCACTGACGCCTGGTTAAGCCTGATTTATGGTTCCGCGTTAAATCGACGCAGACGTACGCCGTAGGGTCTGCGTTGACGTTACGCGGAACCATAAACCAGCCTCTAACCACAGCGCTAGCTGCAGCTCCTGCAGATGAACTCGACCCTTCTACCTTTTGCGGGGACAGGAGTGGATGCAAATGACTTTCGATGTGTTTCATGTGGAGCAGCCGCATTTACATGTTTATTATTGCATTGTCACTGTCACACATTGTGTTGTCTTGAACAAAAACTACTCTTTATTTAGCATTAATCTGGACGTCTGCGGAGGGGCTGGCCGACTGCCAGAATCTCCATTTTGTTCCGTGTTGTGATGGTTGTGTTTGAAGGAAGAAGGTGATGGGCATGTTGTCAGGCCCATTCATAAACAATATAAACCTGCAGAGGCCCCACTTTGCTTGGTATTTATTTTGAGAGGTTTTACAAATGAGATTGACTGTCTTGGAAGATGTCCTATGTCTTAAAAAAACAGTCAGTTTTAATACAAAGCCTCGTGCCAAATGTCACACAGGTACATTTATTAACAGAGGTCTGCACAATATCAAAATGTATAAAACAAATGAAATAAAAATAAACTGCCTGTGTATATATAGAATAAAAATGCTTCTTGAATAAAATAAAACAAATCCCTTTCCTGCATAACAATTAAATTAAAATACACTGTGCAATTAATACAATGTAGACAGTAACAGGCAGACTTTTCCACTGAGGTTGACAGTTGTGCAAATAACAAAACATTTGTGCAAATCTCAAATAAAACATTCAAGTCAATTGGTCACAAAATAAGCTATATCAAAATCATTAAAAATTATTTTTTTTTTTTTTAATTTTTCCCGATATAAACGATATTGTCTCGTACCATATCGCGTTTGAAAATATATCGATATATATTAAAATCTCGATATATCGCCCAGCCCTAATACATACATACACATACACACGTGTGTGTGTGTGTGTGTGTGTGTGTGTGTATGTGTGTATATATATATATATATATAAATATGTATATGTGTTTGTGTGTATGTATATATGCTTGTGTATGTTTGTTTGTGAATAGAATAGAAATTTACAGAATACACACAAAAGTATGAAAAGGTATATAAAAAAAAAAAGTATATCCTAAAAAAATAAAAACCAATAAATAGCTAAATAATAAAAAAAGAGCAATATAAAAATATGAGCAATTTACAAAATAAATACTAAACCCAAAAAACGGATAATATACACATGTGCGAAAATACCAGTAATATATGTATGTGAGAGTTCAGATTTTAGTTTAAAAAGAAAAAAAAATGGCAAGCTAAAAAAGCAAGTAACTTGCAAATCTTCTCACTACATATTCAGATAAAACTACAAAATACCAGCCACTCTGTAGTGCACTATGGTGAGTAGGTGGTTATTTCAGACACAGCCTCTCTGTCTTATCCTGCACATTTGATCGTGCAGCAAGTTTTGAAATGAACTGATGGAGTTGACCTTTGGTCGCTGCATCTGCTTCTCTAATTTTTGCTCTTCACTTCTCTTTTTTCAGTTTTATCTTCAGAAACACCAAAATATGTCTAAATGATTGACACTGCCCTTTTTTTTAAATTTGGTACAAGCTGTTGAAGCTGCCTAGTTGTCTGCGTTTTCTTGATGTTGTGGGAAAGAAACGGGGTCACGTGACTACGCATTCTGTAGTATGATTTACAGCACATGAACACAACTCAGTGGGGAAAGTAATAACATAATTAAGGAAAACAAATTAAATAATTATAATAATTATAATAATAATATAATTACATGGACAAGTTTAAATCAGTTCTGGGTCCTAAACGTCAATTTTGATTACTTTTTTATTTGGCTTCTTCTTTGAGCAAGTGACCCAAGTATTTAACTTGCTTGAGGGCTCTACTTGCTTGCCCAAAACAAAAAATGTTGACCAATTAAAAAACAAATGGAAAGACAAAAAATAAAAACAAAAGGAAAGATTTGAATATCTGTGACAATGACAACTACTTTGTATTACTTAAATATGTACACATTTCAAGTGGCAATTACATTGGCAATTGCCTGTCTTAGTTTGTTTGTTTGTTTGTTTGTTTTGTTTGTACTGTTTATTCCGAATATGCCAGGAAGCAAAATAATAAAGCATAGAAAAACCGAAAATAAATGACATATTCGAAAAGGAGTGAGAAGAAGCATAGCTTAGTTTTGAAATATGAAAAAAAAATCCACTTTTTCCTAATCTGATTTTGCAGAAACCTACGGTAGTCCAACCATGACCAACTGCTGTGCAGCTCTGGAGACCACTGTAGCTGGTTTACAAGCTTCCATCCATCCAACTGATTAATTTTACTTTACTTTAATTTTACTTTTGCCCTCATAGATCATTCACTATCTATCTATTTTTATTTTTATTCGTGAAATTGCTTTCTTTTCAGACACCATGTGAATATTAGCTCACAATAAAAACAAATGACCTTAGAACTAACTTAATTGTACATTTCTGATAATATATCTGAACAGCATGCACCCAGTGACAAATCAAAACATACCATCCAAAATCATCAGTAAGATAACGTTCATGACAGATAACAGTGTTAGTGTTAGAAAAAATATCCTATGATCCACCAGCTTCGTAGTATGGAAAATCTCTAGTTTTTCTCAGTTTCTTCTGTGTCACTTGTGGTTGATTAACATCTTTGGGATTCTTTCAGACAGACCTTACTAATGACCCCACATCATCATGACGGCAAACCTGAACCTGCTTTCTCAGCAGAAAACAGACCCCGAGCATGAGGCAGAGGTGAGTTTGCAGAGTATGAGGCTTATTGTTACTGTTTGCTGTTGACTAAGTAGTTCCATATAACCCATTTCAAAGTTGTTTTTTTCTTTTAAATGAAAGTTACATACTGTTTCAAGCTACGCTTTTTTTTGGCCACAATTTTACCTTAGACAGATATCTTTGTACACAGCTCTCACTTTCATTAACATAATAGAAATGTTATATAGCAGTTTATGCACTTTCTTTACTGATAACTGCTTCATATATATTTTAATTGCACACTGATTGATTGGGATAATTTGTTTTAAAATGGGTTAGGAGCCTTCCTCTCCATCAGAGTCGATGACGAGTGAGTCTCCACAGCGGTTTCAGGTCATCTCGACTGAGCCTTCCACACCACCACAGCAAATACAGGTAACTGATGTCCTTATAAATATCAGAGAATATGATACTGCCATTACCTTTTAATGGTGGCCCCTTTTAGCACTGGAAGTGATTAAGCTGTTGTTACCATATATGTCATCAATGTCATTCTTTTGACTTACTGCTGAAATGAAATTGTTTTATGTTCCTGTTCACCTTCATCTTTCTGTAAGGCTTATTCACTTCTCATACCTTCAGATTATAACCGACCAGCAGACAGGCCAGAAGATCCAGATAGTGACAGCAATGAACCCGTCCAGTGCTTCCAAGCAGCAGTTCATTCTGACCACAGCTGACAATTCAAGTGCAAGCAAGGTTATTTTGGCATCACCAGAAAGTGCCAACACCAAGCAACTTATCTTTACTTCTGCAGATAGCCTGATGCCAGGACGGATACAGGTGTGGTTCCTCTGTAACATTATTTATTCTTTATTTCATTCATTAAAAGAAAAACAAAACAGTTCAATATAATTACAACAAATCCCTTTCCTTGAATTAAAAAGAACAGAAAGAAGACTAAGCTTATTTTATCTGTCCCTTTTCCTAAGAAATCAAATTTCAATTAATGTAATAATAAAAAATAAAAAAAATTACGCAATTTAAAAAAAACACATCATCCACAATGAACAATATGACATCCATTTTCAATGGATGTCACATATCAAAGTCCATGGTGCTAACAGTGTTACAGTGAAATACAGTACGAATGTATTTCACCTTTGTTTATTACAATGTTTAATATTTTATTTTGCTTCTCAGATTGTCACTGATCCTGTATCAATGGAGCGATTGTTGGGACAGTCTGGGGATTTAAGTCGGTCACAACCTGTGGAATACTGTGTGGTGTGTGGAGACAAAGCTTCAGGTAGTCTAGTTTGGTACTGTTGAAACTAAACATATGCTGCTTTGCATGTGCTGCTTTTGCTTGTCTCCAACAAGACAAGATCTTCACCATGTCAGGACTCTCACACACGTGCACAGTGACTGACAGTGGTTTTGTCTGTGCTCAGGGCGTCACTATGGAGCTGTCAGTTGTGAGGGATGTAAAGGTTTTTTCAAGCGGAGCGTGAGGAAGAGTTTGACCTACAGCTGCCGCAGTAAGCAGGACTGCGTCATCAACAAACATCACCGCAATCGTTGCCAGTTCTGCCGTTTGAAGAAATGCCTTAAGATGGGGATGAAAACCGATTGTGAGTTTACATTAATATTACATTTGCTCTCTAAAGGAACCAAAAAACCTTGTCAGAATGTTGTGTCTATACTGTATGTAAACACAAGTTCTTCAAATTTTTCACTTATCAGCATCAGCCAGTGCCAAAACATATCTCTGAAGTTTTCAACAAGCTCTTGACGAGAGAGCAGGCAGGAGCAAAGTCATTACCAATGAAACTGGCGTTTATATTTAATCAACAGTGCGTCTATATACAGTTGTAGAGGACACCAGATTCAACTATTTATTAAAAGAAACTCACATATCTCACAGCATCTCCACACGTTCATAAGCCATTCTTTGATCCCCACCTAATCACAAATGTGCATCAGTTGAACACAAGTTGTGTTGAAATATAATTCATTAAAAAAATGGACTGAATCTTTAATAGTGTCCTCAATGATTCAGATGTTATTATTCATGTGATACATTGCTCTGAAGACACAGATTTTATATTTTTATTTATTATGTATTTTATGTTATTTATTTTGATGTATTTTCATAATCCTTACCTGTACAGTTGAGAAGCATTATTATAATCATGTCTCATCATCATTATAAAAATGTAAATGCAGTCTGCTTGTTGTTGATGTTTAGCTGTCCAGAGTGAGAGGAAGCCTATTGACATAGTACCCAGAGAGAGGCATGCGAACTGTGCTGCCTCCACCCAGAAGATCTACATTCGCAAGGACCTAAACAGCCCGCTTATCGCCACACCAACCTTTATCTCCGATACAGATACAGATGGCTCCAGGTCAGTGGAAATCAGCTACAGACAAATGTTGGATAAGACTTCATTCAATGTTGGATAAGGCCCAATTCCAATACACCCCCTACTTTCTTTCACTCGCCCTTCTTTTCTTCACCTGTCCCAATACTCTCCCCTCCCTCCTCAGGAAGCTGAGAGCTAAAAACTGTTTTAATTTCAGCTGTAGCGCTGTTAATATGGCACTTTATTAAGTTTTAATATTTTTTCAGCCGTAAAAGTAACTGTTAAGATCCACAACCTGGGCTCAGTTTATCCAAATAACGCCTGTTAAGAAATTTGACCCGATGTTTTCGGAGATGATAAGAGCCGCCGGCCCGGAGCAGCAGCAGCAGCAGCTCACGGCCGGAGTACAGACGTGATCGCGCTGCGCCGTCGTCCCGGGGGAGAAACCTGCAGCTCTGTGGAGAATTACCGCTGGCTGAAATAAATCATTTTGGAAGATAAATGATAAATGTTGGTTTAATAGATGAAATCTAACAGTTGTAGCTACGCCTGTTAAGAAATTTGCTCCGAAAATTTCGGGATTTCTGCCTGCCTGCCGGCGTCGGGAGATGATTCATGGGTCCGCGTTAAATCGACGCAGAGCCTACGGCGTAGGGTATGGCGTACGGCGCGCGCCGCCGTGTTACCTACGCCGTAGGCCTGCGTTGGTGTAACGCAGAACCATAAATCAGCCTTTATTCTGGCGAGGTTGCAAAAAACGGGCAAAAAAGTGATTATGTACAATCACTGAGTGAATATTATGAAAGTAAAATATATATTTCTCGCTAGAAATGTAATCAAAACGCATTTTTATGCAGAAACTAACTCAAAATATTGATTTTATTCACTAAAAAATAAGAAATGTCCGCCATGTTTTTTTTTTTATTATTTAGTCCGCAAATGACGACGAAAAGCATTCTGGGAAATGTTTTGGTCCCTAGGTCAGCTAGTGTGCATCCGAAATCCCTACAAACGTAGGGACAAATTCATAGCCACTACACTACTTTTCGTCACTCCCCCTAGATGGAAAGAGGAATTGGGACACCACTACCCTCACGGGAATGCGCAAAATTTAGGGGTTGGGATGAAAACGAGGGCTAGGGGGAGTATTGGGACAGGGCCTAAGACTTCCTTCATGACACCATTGTAAAACTATACTTGACCTGTCATGTGAGCATGCTTTAATAATACACTGTGCAGGTCCAGCCTGCTGGACCAGGGGATGCTGGTCAATATCCAGCAGCCAGTCATTCAAACTGATGGAACTTTGCTGTTAGCAGCTGACTCCAAGGTACCGTACATATGACCGTGCAGCAGCCAGTTTCAGGTTAAATGTTCTCATTTTGCTGCTTTCTGCCCTCTGCTTCTTTTGATAGTGCTTCTTCTTACACATTTTAAGCAGTATTCTTATAGTACCGGTAGTCTTATAAGTTGAGTTGACTTATGTCATGGAAAATAATTAACACTGTCTTATTTGTCTCAGATGGATTCGGGGCATGGAGACCTGGGTACACTAGCCAATGTAGTGACATCACTGGCCAGTCTGAGTGAATCACTAAAAGAAAACCTGAATAATGGTGATGCCTCAGATCGTCAACACGCGGAGCCGGCTACCAGCGATATAACACGGTCAGTCAGCTGTGGAGCGGAGGGTTTCATCTCAGACCTTACATTAAGTTTTGTCTTTGCTTACTTAGGTTTCACCTCCTGTGTCAACTTATTGTCTTTGGAAAGGGGATAATATATGTCAATTTATGAACGGCTGGAAGCAGAAAAAGAGTATTTGAATGATCAGATGATACCTTACTTAAGTGTTTATAAATGTAGCTGTTTAAGAAGGAAATGTATCCATATTATTCTACAGAGAATTGTGTTTCATAGCACAGTTTGGGTTGTGTGTGACGTGCATGTTTACATTTTGTATAGTGCCTTTGACACTCTGGCCAAAGTGTTCAATCCATCTGAGGTCGAGATTGAACAAAATCTGTCCGAGAAGTCACAGTGTACGAGCGGAACAACTATCCACCTAATTGGTCAAGACCAGGAGACGCCCATCATTGAGGTGGAGGGACCACTGCTCACAGACAGCCATGTCAGTTTCAAGGTTGGTGGAGTCATCGGATGTTAGCAAAACATCCCCTGAAATTCTCAATACAACACAGTCATTGAACAATTGAGTTTCTTCAGATTAATACAGATTGTTAGAAGAAGATCATTGCTGCCCACACCTGTTGCTTTCTGTATTAAATCTTTCTTGTGGTACCATACTACAGATTCACAGATTGATTTTTACTGTAACAATGTATGTCCTCTTTCAGTAAACCCTTTTATCTTTAATTCTTTGCCTTAGCTGACCATGCCAAGCCCCATGCCTGAGTATCTGAATGTACACTACATCTGTGAGTCTGCGTCCAGACTCCTCTTCCTCTCCATGCACTGGGCACGCTCCATCCCTGCATTCTCAGCCCTCGGGTTCGAAAGCATTTCATTAAATAGATTTCTATTGTGAAATAACATAACCACTTGTGTGTTTACATTATACCTTCTGCATGTCTCTTTTTCTCAGTCAGGACGCAAACACCACTTTGGTGCGAGCCTGCTGGAATGAGCTGTTCACTCTCGGTCTGGCTCAGTGCGCTCATGTGATGAACCTATCAACCATCCTCACTGCCATTATTAACCACCTGCAAAGCAGCATCCAGGATGGTATGGACCACTGACCTCGTCATCATTGCACAGTATGACACTCACATATGACCAGGATAATAATTAAAAAAATAAAAATAAATAGTTTTCTTTTTTTAAGTAAATATATTGTATATATATTGTAAGCATTGTTTTTCCTTGGGAAAGATGCTTTACTCTTGGCTTTCCTCACTTCACCCAGGTGTATGAATGGGTACCTAGCTTTGCTAGGGGGAAGTATCCAGCAATAGACTAGCGTCCTATCCTGGGGTGGTTACCACCTGTTCGTTTGCGCTACAGAAACCGGAGATAGAGAGAGAAAAGGACATACTTGTTTACTACAGTGGAAGTCATTATGACTTATGTGCTGTCCAGATACAATTTTTAATTGACATATTAGCTATGGACTCAAACTGATGGGGAACTGCATGACACTTGATTACATGTTTGTATTTTGCTCCTCTAAGTTACTTTCTCTGTTGAATAAAGGTTAGACAAGTACAAAACCACAACACCCACCCAATAGAGAAAAATTGAGACATAATAGGTTAATGCATTGATTCTTACATTTACTTTGACTTGCATTTCTTAGCAAACTATGAACCAAAGATATTTTGTGTTTGTCTCCACTTCATTACATTTGTTAATATACACCCATGCTGCATTTCAGGCCTGCTATACTTTCCATAGAAAGTTGGGGTGGAGACCGTTTAGGGTTTGTAATGAGTTTAACGTGAAATAAAATAATGAAGAGACTTTGGGTCAACCTTGTTCAGGGGTGTTGACATCTCTAGGCTCAGAGGCTTTTAGATTCCCTCTGGTTCCCAGGTTATTAACACCAATCTTAATCCTATGGCCCAGCCATTTAATTTTACCCCTGTTGATGCAGATGTGCACAGAACTCTAGCTCAAAAGGTCTGCTGGCCGAGACTTACTTGAGCTATATTTTTTAAAACGTGCTACTGATTATTTTTTTTAACATATCTTTTACCTTGTGATTGTAACCTTACAATTACTAAAAATGAAATCCCTAGCGTTTGAAATTCTGCTGTTTTGCTTTCTGTAGTAGATCACAACAGAGAATGTCTGGAAAATACTGAAACAAAACAGGAACAAGTAATTCCTAAAACACTTCAACTGATTGTATTTTTAAAGTCAGAATATCTTTTCAGTGTCGTGAGAAGGAATGCAACATTACTAAATGGTAAATATGGCCTGCTGCGTCCCAGAAAGGAGAGCAGTCATCTGCCAACATGAAGGGTGGTGGTTTAGTTCCTGGTCTCGTAGCCCATATACAGGACTGTCTCAGAAAATTAGAATATTGTGATAAAGTTCTTTATTTTCTGTAATGCAATTTAAAAAAAAAAAAAAAAAAAAAAAAAAAAAAAAAAAAAAAAATGTCATACATTCTGGATTCATTACAAATCAACTGAAATATTGCAAGCCTTTTATTATTTTAATATTGCTGATTATGGCTTACAGTTTAAGATTAAGATTCCCAGAATATTCTAATTTTTTGAGATAGGATATTTGAGTTTTCTTAAGCTGTAAACCATGATCAGCAATATTAAAATAATAAAAGGCTTGCAATATTTCAGTTGATTTGTAATGAATCCAGAATGTATGGTGTTTTTGTAATTGCATTACAAAAAATCACTATTCTAATTTTCTGAGACAGTCCTGTAGTGTCTTTGAAGTCCACGCTACATCCACGTGTTAAGTGCGGGGTATCTGGCAATGTAAAAGGTGCTTGTGTGAATGGGCGAAACGTGACTTGCAGTGTAAAGGACTTTGAATGGTCCACAAGACTAGAAAACCTCGATATAAATACAGTCCACTTATCATTTTGAATACTTTACCCAACTTTTTGTGAAATTTTGCAAGCCTGAAATGCAGAAGTGGATATGTGTTAACATTTAAAACTGAGTCTTCAAAATTTTTTTTACATGAAATGTCTTTTGCTTAGAGTGTCTAGAGTCCATATAAAAGTTATAGTAAACCCATTTTTTGTTTTAAAATTTGCCTTTTCCATACCATCCCATTTTTTTCTGATTAGGGGTTGTAACTACACCATACATTTTGATCCAACAATTAACATTTATTTTCTTCTCAGATAAGCTTTCAGGAGAGAGGGTGAAGCAGGTGATGGAGCACATCTGGAAGTTCCAGGAGTTTTGTAACAGCATGACGAAGCTGGAGACGGATAGTTATGAATATGCTTACCTGAAGGCTATTGTGTTGTTCAGCCCTGGTGAGATTCTGACTTTCTCAATCAAAATTATAGTGGCCGTTCAAACTGGCAATGGTCAAAGCGGGGGGAAAACCTAAATGACTAATACTTGGCTTTTGTAGTCCACATGTGTTGTTGTGTTTAATCAGATCACCCTGGTGTCGACAGCAGTGGGCAGATTGAGAAGTTCCAGGAGAAAGCTCTGATGGAGCTGCAGGACTATGTCCAGAAATCATATCCCGAAGACACATACAGGTACATTAATAACACAAAATCTAGTTAAACCCAGTGTAGTAGCATTTAGTAGTGCAAAGGAAGAGTAATTGATAAGCAAATTGCCCACATGGAGTACATCAGATTGACCAGTACCATATTCTGGTCAGCAGAGGTGTCAAGTATCGAAGTACAAATACTTCGTTACCTTACTTAAGTAGAAATTTTGGTTATCTATACTTCACTGGAGTAATTATTTTTCAGACGATTTTTTACTTTTACTCCTTACATTTTCACGCAATTATCTGTACTTTTACTCCTTACATTTTAAAAACAGCCTCGTTACTCTATTTAATTTCGGCCTTTAAAAAAAACTATCCAGTTAAATTGCGCCGTCCGGATAGAGTGAATTTGGTTGTGGTTGTTTCAGATGTTCTTGTCCAGTTTTGTTCTTACATCCGTTCCCTCAGATTCCTGCAACTAAACTTGGATGTACATTCCAATAAAGGTTAGGATAAATGATAACATGCCTCTGAAGTTTGACTTTTTGCACCATTACAATACTTATAGGAAACTAGTCATCATATCTTCTGCTCTCTGAAACACATGTTAATGCTCAATAGTACACATATATGGTTCTTTAATATATTTGCACTATACTAAGATGCATTCATTTTCAATGGCTTTTGTCCTTAATGGCTTTTTTCCTCCTTACATTACTTTTACTTTTATACTTTAAGTAGTTTTGAAACCAGTACTTTTATACTTTTACTTGAGTAAAAAACTTGAGTTGATACTTCAACTTCTACACGAGTATTTTTAAACTCTAGTATCTATACTTCTACCTGAGTAATGAATGTGAATACTTTTGACACTTCTGCTGGTCAGATATAAAAGTCAAATTTGGCTATTGGACAATGTAAGGATACTGTATACTGATGGGAATGTTGTATTTTTTGATAAACAAGTGAATACAGGAAAATGTGTAAATCTCCTCAGGTTGACGCGTATTCTGACTCGTCTCCCCGCCCTTCGCCTCATGAACTCAAGCATCACAGAGGAGCTCTTCTTCACTGGCTTAATAGGCAACGTCTCTATAGACAGCATCATTCCCTACATCCTCAAGATGGAAACAGCGGAGTACAACAGCCAGGACTCCGACTCTACAGAATGACAAACCTCCCAGAACCCGTCAGTTAAGATTTTAGTAATCATCTTTTCAGGTAAACTCTTTATCTCAGTGTTGAGGTGCTGAACTGCAGTCCAAAACTCTGCCGCAGCCCCTTGTTTTTAAACAGTGCATGGTGCAAAGTTAATTGGGAATGCTTTTTTGAATTGTTTGGATAACACAACTTTGGAAAGCCAGGATGACAGGAAATGTTTTCTGCAGCTGAGGTGGTCGGAAGTTATGAACTACATGCAGTTTGAATCTTCTGCAGCTACAACTGGGCATTTCCTCTAAAGTCTTCATAGCACTTTTTTTTTGTCTTTTAACCATTTTTTTTAGATTTATTTAAGCCTTACCATACTCTCATGTTGGTCACACACATTTAAAAAGTGATTTCTTGATGGTAGAATTGCAGGAAAGATACAAAACAGTTTTGCATTTAAACTCGTACAGATTGCTGAACATTCTTGATAAAGAGATCCTTTTTTTTTCCAATGCTGGCTGTCGGAAATATCAGTACTGTATAAATTAGAATATTTTATGACTGTGCCTAAAACTCAGTGTCCTTCAATATATGATTGTTGTGAAATAGCAAGATTTTCTGAATGTCGAAAACAAATTAATTCAGACTTGATTTACGAGGTAGATTGATTCTAACAAGATCTACGAGAACGTGATCATGTCAGGTAAGGCAGAGACATACTTTCAATGCGTCAACTTTCCTCTGACATTAATAAACAGTTATTTATATAAAAGAAAATAACAGTTGGACGGTCAATTTTGGCCAGCTACAGTTTATGCAAATAACATACCTCAGTCACTTAAACAATCCTTAACGTTATTTAAATACACCATACCATAGCATTAAACTAACTATTACTCATTACTAACCGTCATTGTCTGGTTTTATTATATCAAAACTTGCAAAAGAGATTTTATTTTCACGCACGTTTTATTATGCGGTACAATTATATTTAGATCATTATGTCCTCATGTTATGTCTGTGCAATCACACCATCACTTTTTCCTTAATGACAATCAATTATGTGTTGTTTCCTGATATTCCTTCAGTGTCATGACTGCTTGTCAGCCTGCATTTTCTGTCTTTATTTGTCAGTGAAAATGATTACTTTAAAGAAATAGGATTATTTTATGGATTTGGGTTTGGTAGTCTTGCCTATGTGTAGCTATGCTACCGTTCTTGTTTGCATTTGGGTGCACATGAATCAGCTTCTGTGGTGTTCCCGAGCTGACTAAAACTTTGTATTCTGTATGTTTTTGATAACTTTTACTTGTTGTAAATGAATTTGCTTGTTGCATACTAAGTGTACTTAAAGTACTTTCGGGCAGGATTCCCTGATTTAAAAAAAAAAATAGAAATAAAATATTTAGGGGGAGGTCAGCCTTCAGTGCATCAATGTCTTGAAGACAGAACAGTATATGCACCGGCTTACCGTCTTGTATAATTGTTCAGAATGATTATCCACAGCAACGTGAATGATAATAGGGATGTAAATAATTCAACAAGGATATGTCTTGTGAAATAAATGTCATTTGTAATATGTTGGTTTAAAACCTGAACAGTATGTTTGTAAAGGCACTGGTGTGAATTCACAATTGTACATGTAATTTCATTAAAATGAGTGCATGTTGTTTTTAAGCTAGGTTTTATAATCTTGTCGCCATTTGCCGTAATAAGGAGCATTGTTATCAATTTTATAGTGCATTACAGTGCATGAAAAAAACGCTTAAGCACAGTTTATCAAATGCAGTATGTAAACTGTTTATTTCAGTTTTGTGGCTTTAAAGTATTTACAGTGCAACTCCTTCATTGGAAAATTTTGAAGCATTTTTTTCTCCTCTTGTGAGATGTGTACCATTTTATACTGTGTAAATGTACTCATTTTTTCTGAGACGTTTGTCTTTGAATGTTTAGATTAAGATATGAGACATCATTCTTGTCGCTCAAGTTGGTCACAACTCTACATTTCTACCTCACAGATAAAAATCTAATGTATTAACGACTGAGCTCCTGTATCAGCATTCCAGTCTCTGAAGCAACACATTTCAAACAGAATAAACAGATCTTCATTAAATATGACATGACTGAATTTGTTTGTACATTTGTTTGTCATTTGTTTTGTTAAAATCGACTATGAGAACATTTCTCGGAATTTATATCAAATTGACTCATCAAATCACTTGGACACCCAGTGGAATGTATTTATCCTGATGTGGGATTTTAACTTTAGATTAATTTAGCCAGTTGTATAGCTTACCAAGCAAGATAAGTTAATAAATTAATTTACTTTTTTTTTCTTAATTTCTTTTTTTGGGGACCTGTGAACAAAGAATAGAAGAGTTATGATGGCACACATGACCCGCTTCTCTGCTTCTTGTGAATCAAAACGAGAAACAACACAGCAGTTTACAATTTTTTCTTACTCATTTTGGGACATCTTTTTTTCTCCTTTTTTTTTTGTCAGAGGCATCTTTTAGAGGTACATGTGATGTACAACAGTATACAATACATTGCTCTCTAAAATCTTATTCTTTCCCGCATTAATGCTGCCATCATAGAAACAGAAATTGCCTCATCCCGAAGATACAACCCCGATACCATCAACTTTATGCTGTGAAAAAGTTGCCCCCTTACAGATCTCTTCTATTTTTGCCTTTTTTTTTTAATCACACTTGCATGTTTCAGATAATGAAACAAATTTTAATATAAGACAAAGATAACCTGAGTCTATCCAGAATGCAGTTTTTAAATTAAGATTTTATTTATAAAGGGAAATGGCCTGACCTGGTTCTAGACCTAATAACTGTTTCATCCTCAGGAGCAACAATCAACTGCTTATGATACCTGGCAATGAGTCTTTCACATCACTGTGAAGGAATTTTGTTCAATTTTTTTTTGCTGAATTGTTTTTAATTTAGTTACATTAAAGTGTTTTCGACCAGCCACAGTAAGTCATTCAGAATTAAGTCTGGACTTTGTCTAGGACACTCCAAAAACGCACTCAAAAGAAGCCCCAAAACAATATGCAGTTTAACAGATTCTGTGTCAGATATGATACTGTTATCTTCAGAAAGATCAATATACAGTGCCTTGTGAAAGTATTTGGCCCCCTTGAACTTTGTGACCTTTTGCCACATTTCAGGCTTCAAACAAAGATATAAAACTGTAATTTCTTTGTGAAGGATCAACAACAAGTGGGACACACAATCATGAAGTTGAACGAAATTTATTGGATATTTCAAACTTTAACAAATAAAAAACTGAAAAATTGGGCGTGCAAAATTATTCAGCCCCCTTAAGTTAAAATATATATATATATATATATATATATATAAATAAATAAAATACTTTGTAGTGCCACCTTTTGCTGCGATTACAGCTGTAAGTTGCTTGGGGTATGTTTCTATCAGTTTTGCACATCGAGAGACTGAAATTTTTGCCCATTCGTCCTTGCAAAACAGCTGGAGCTCAGTGAGGTTGGATGGAGAGCGTTTATGAACAGCAGTTTTCAGTTCTTTCCACAAATTCTCCATTGGATTCAGGTCTGGACTTTGACTTGGCCATTCTAACACCTGGATATGTTTTTTTGTGAACCATTCCATTGTAGATTTTGCTTTATGTTTTGGATCATTGTCTTGTTGGAAGACAAATCTCCGTCCCAGTCTCAGGTCTTTTGCAGACTCCATCAGGTTTTCTTCCAGAATCGTCCTGTATTTGGCTCCATCCATCTTCCCATCAATTTTAACCATCTTCCCTGTCCCTGCTGAAGAAAAGCAGTCCCAAGCCATGATGCTGCCACCACCATGTTTGACAGTGGGGATGGTGTGTTGAGGGTGATGAGCTGTGTTGCTTTTACGCCAAACATAATGTCTTGCATTGTTGCCAAAAAGTTCGATTTTGGTCTCATCTGACCAGAGCACCTTCTTCCACGTGTTTGGTGTGTCTCCCAGGTGGCTTGTGGCAAACTTTAAACAACACTTTATATAGATATCTTTAAGAAATGGCTTTCTTCTTGCCACTCTTCCATAAAGACCAGAATTGTGGAGTATACGACTGATTGTTGTCGTATGGACAGAGTCTCCCACCTCAGCTGTAGGTGACCTCTGACCTCTGCAGTTCATCCAGAGTGATCATGGGCCTCTTGGCTGCATCTCTGATCAGTCTTCTCCTTGTATGAGCTGAAAGTGTAGAGGGACGGCCAGGTCTTGGTAGATTTGCAGTGGTCTGATACTCCTTCCATTTCAATATTATCGCTTGCACAGTGCTCCATGGGATGTTTAAAGCTTGGGAAATCTTTTTGTATCCAAATCCAGCTTTAAACTTCTCCACAACAGTATCTCAGACCTGCCTGGTGTGTCCCTTGTTCTTCCTGATGCTCTCTGCTCTTTAAACAGACCTCTGAGACGATCACAGTGCAGGTGCATTTATACGGAGACGTGATTACACACAGGTGGATTCCATTTATCATCATTAGTCATTTAGGTCAACACTGGATCATTCAGAGATCCTCACTGAACTTCAGGACAGTTTGCTGCACTGAAAGTAAAGGGGCTGAATAATTTTTGCACGCCCAATTTTTCATTTTTTATTTGTTAAAAAAGTTTGAAATTTCCAATACATTTCGTTCCAATTCATGATTGTGTCCCACTTGTTGTTGATTCTTCACAAAAAAATACAGTTTTATATCATTATGTTTGAAGCCTGAAATGTGGCAAAAGGTCACAAAGTTCAAGGGGGCCAAATACTTTCGCAAGGCACTGTAACTGAAACACAAGGACATGGGTTTAAAAATAAAACAGTAACTAAATACCTAAACTGTGGAGAAAAAAAAAAAACAAAAAAAACTGTGAGATAAACTCAAAACCGTGACCGTATGCTAGCAGTTTACATGTAACCATCAGTTCAACTTGACAAAATTCCATCTCAGCATCTATTAAAATGATCAAATATGGGGCCATTTCTTGTTTTTGTAATTTTAATGGCATTTGTTCTAAATCTAATTAGATCATTGATCAGCCACACCAATGAAATCCAGTGTTTCATATTGTGGTCCCCCGCCTGCTGCCACAACAACTGTGACTCACAGGGATAGAGACGCTGAACATCTTGCAGCTGGTCCTTTGCATCCTTGTGTTTAGGGCTATTCGATCAGACCTTATTCAAATGCTCAAATCAGGAGGTGGAGAAAATCAGGGCTGGGTAAAGGAGGGAGTTGCACATGTTCTATGGTCTGTCATTACCTGCAAGTGCTGAGTCTGGAGTGAAACTAATGTCCACACGAGTCCAGACCAAACCAGACCAGTAGAACTTTGCAGCATAGAGATGATTGTTATCCCCTGTCAGTGTTAATCTAGCAGCTGATCGGCGTGTCATGTGGTTAGGATTACTGAGAATTTAGATTTTCCAGAGGAAAGGAAGAACATCAGTAACCAGAGCCTGGTCAAGCATGGCTTTTATTTAAAAAGTTATCATTCCGGCACATCCAGAACCCAGCTCTGCATGATGTAAATTGAATGTATAGCTGTGAAGAATAACAAAGTTGTGAGCTGGGAGGCTCTTGCTGCTGTAGACTGGAGCAGACTGTGAGTCCTTTCATATGGTTGTTTGAAAAAGACGTAAATCAACCATTTTAATACCAGAATATTGTCCAGTGAAAAAAAAGGCTGGTTCCCCGTCAGCTTCTCACTCCTGGGCCTCTGCCATCCGGGCTCGGTATTTGCCGGTCATCTCCTTGGGCAGCGGTGTGGTGCCAGGGCACGGCACCTGGCCCTCCACCTCACAGATGCATTCTCTCAGACAGTACTTTTTGGGTCCAAAGTTGGCCGGGTTGGAGGCCTGCATCTTGGCTTCCGCCTCAGCTTGTAAAACTTCTCTGTTGAAAGAAGTGAGTAAAATAAACACAAGTAAATCATCTGTTCTGGATATGAGTCAACCTTTTTCTTATTGGATGTTTTGACATGTTCCAGTAGGAAAAAACTACCAAACTACAACTTGTGAATAAAAACAACACTGCTCCATTTATCAGCCGCAGGTTCAACGGTCTACTCTTGAGTAAAGGCGGCTTATAACTAAGTGGGGCTTTTTAAATAGAACTGTACCATCTCTGATATTAGCACCATATTTACTACTTACTAAGAGACATTTGTGAAAAAATTTCAATTCAGACAATTCAGTTTTTTTGCAGAACCTCCCTAGCAAGCAACCTCACATCATCTTGTAGAAGTATCACCATGCGTCTACCTTTTTATCCATTTGAAATTAAATGTGCAGCAATGTAAAGGGAAAAAAAGTAAAGGTCCTGAATACTTCCAGACTCTGCTGTTTGCAGATATTCAGCTCTCATGAAACATGAGACTTACTCTGATTTCCCCAGAATCTTCTTAACATGTTGTCCAATTTGTTTGTAATCCTTCCCCTCCACGTCCACCAGCACCTGCTCCCCGTCATCTGCACAGAAACCCAGAAAAAGAAAGAAATCAGCGCAAACCAGACACAGAGCCTCATTTCATCATAGGATAAAAGAACACACGAGACTACCGACCCAAGTAGAACCTCAAGAAGGGAGACGGTGTCATGTTTTTGAACATCATTATTTGGACCCAAGGATTTTTGTACTGAATCTGGGGAATATTGAAGAACACAAACTTTCTGCAAAACAGGATGAGAGAACACAATTTAGAAAGAACGTCCCACCACAGATCATCAGACTCAACATAAAAGGAGAAAATTGGCACATTTTTTTCATTTCTCAAATGAAAGTTTCTGAAGTCAGAAGCGTACACATACACACATATACATATATATATATATATATATATATATACACACACACACACACATCAATCAAAGCCAGTAGATAAATGTGATATACACAGTTTATCCAGTGCTTCCAACTAAAACATGCCCCAGAGGTTTTATGTTGTATTTAGGTCAGGTGATGTGGCAGCCAGTCAATAGTGTCCATCCCTTCATCCTCCAGTAAGTGGCTGCATACTCTCACCACATGAAGCTGGGCATTTTCAAACACCAGGAGGTACCAGGACCCACTGAACCAGCGCAGAATCTGACAAGTCCAAAGATTTTATGTAGATACCTAATGGCAGTCAGGGTGCTGTTGTTTAGCCCAGTGTTTCCCAACTCTGTTCCTCAATGACCACTGTCCTGCACGGGCAGGCAGTGTGGAGAGTGAGGGAGGGGCATGTCAATGTATGTTAGGAAGATGGCAGTAAGTAGATTGGGTGATATTGATATGGGAATTGAATGACAGTGTCCTATCGAGGATGGCATTCAGACCTTTTACCTCAGGGGAAGGGGAGACTGAGTTTTTTCACTGTTTCATTTCAAGAAGTTTGAGGTGAACCAGGATTTAATTTCAGATAAGCAGGGGAGGAGGGAGGAGGGTGGGATTATGGAGTCTGGTTTACTGGAAAGGTAGAGCTGGTTGTCATCAGCGAAGCAGTGAAAATATTGCATTTGTGTATAATATTGCAACGGGGGAGGAGCCCTGGGGCACACCTGCAATGACTGGGGAGGGGTCGGATTGGACAGATTTAAGCTGTACGAACTGAGTGCAGCCTGTGAGATAAGTGGAGGGGTGTGTGGTTGGAATGGGCGATATTTTACCGTTCACGATATACCGTCAAAAAAATTCCCCATGGTAAGAATTTGTCATCTCGCGGTAAAAATGATAAATTCCCGTTGATGACG
The DNA here is from genome assembly GCF_033807715.1 of Cololabis saira. Classification (NCBI taxonomy): domain Eukaryota; kingdom Metazoa; phylum Chordata; class Actinopteri; order Beloniformes; family Belonidae; genus Cololabis; species Cololabis saira. The sequence continues at coordinate 19,756,669 of NC_084598.1, forward strand.
TTTTTGTGTAAAGCTGATTTATAGTTCTGCGTTAAACGCACAACGTACAGGAAGGAAGGAAGGAATGAGCCTGAAAGAAAGAAAGATAGATAGATATGAGCCAGAAGGAAAGAAAGAAAGAAAGAAAGAAAGAAAGAAAGAAAGAAAGAAAGAAAGAAAGAAAGAAAGAAAGAAAGAAAGAAAGAAAGAAAGAAAGAAAGAAAGATTCCCGTTGATGACGTTTTTGTGTAACAAACATGGCGGATCTGAGAGCGAGATAGATTTATAGTTACAAAGATGGAGTTGAATTGGTATTTTTATCGTTATCGGGATAAATGCCAGAAATTATCGTGATAAATCTTTTAGTCCATACCGCCCATCTCTAGTGTGTGGGTGACGCCAATGGATGAGTCTATTGTGGAGGATGGAGTTTGAAATGGTGCCAAAGGCTGCACTGAGGTAAAGGGGGATAAGGATGGAGAGAAGGCTTTGCTAGTCCTCGTCCTGTTCCTCCTTCAGAGCAGACTGATCCTGCTCTGTCAGCTCTCCTGCAGGAACTGCCTCTCCTGGACACACGTCCCTGCTCTGGAGACACAGCAAACCTTCACTGTGTTGGTGGAGCTGGACCTGGTCCTGGTACCTCCTGATGCTACCAGTAGTGACTCTAACCAACTACATTACCAATACAAACAGACACATTTAGGAGGATTAAAGCACCAGTGACCTTCATCTGAAAAATCATCACTGTTTTGGTGCCGTATCATTATCACCTCCAGAAGATTGTTCTTAATTTTATTAACACCAAAGCAGCTGACACGGATTAATAACCCCGTAATTGTGTACACTAATGTAAACTGTGTACATCTATATTGGAGCAGTGTGTGGTGTATAATTGTGTCTTATTGTGTGATAACTTGAGTGTAATCTTCAGTATTCTCGTGTCTCTGACCTTGCTCCGTCGCTCAGCTCTCCGTGTGTGTTGTAATTCACCGTCATGATCTTCACTCTGTTTTTAAATATAACTTCACCCTTCTGGAGATACTCAAGAGTCCTCCTGATCGGAAACCTCCCCTTCATAGGCATTTTATGTCTTCTGTTTTATTTACAAGACACCAACTAAATTCTGTTTGCGTTCAGCGTTCATGCTCGTACGGACGATTACTGATGACGTAAAGGCCGGTACTCCATAGACGTCATAAAGAGGAGACGCAGCTTTGGCTGTCAAGGCAATAATAAGATTGTATTTGATTTATTGACTCAAATAATGTAATAGATATTTAGAGATTTAGGAATCCAGCAGCCAGACAGGTTGTTGTAAATCTAGAATAGATTAATAGATTTATGGTTAGCTACTTCAGAAATTGTGAGATTTGGTCTGACCTCTCAGTTTTATACATTCTTTTGAGAGGATATAAAGGGGGTTTTATTTTATGCAAATTACAAGGGTACTATATATATATATATATATATATATATATATATATATATATATATATATATATATATATATATATATATATATATATATATATATATATATCACATGTGATTGCTGACAAATTAAGGGACAGTATCACACAGATTACACACATTGATTTCCTTAGAGATAGATCTTAACATAACAATATAAGGTTGATATTAGATTTATTAGATTATAATGATTTAATTGAAGTATTATTTATTTTTGGACTTTACAGAGCCTTTGACATGGTTGAACATCCTTTTAGTATAAAAACACTGGAATATTTTGGTTTTGGGGAAAAGTTCTGCCTAATTGAAATGTTATATATATATATATATATATATATATATATATATATATATATATATATATATATATATATATATTAATAGTTCAATTTCTTTGCAGGAACATCAAAGCATTTTGAAAGTGAACGAGGTATTCATCAAGGCTGTCCATGCTCATCTTTATTATTTATTATTTTGGCTGAATTATTAGGGATCCTTGTAAAATAAAAAACAGTCTAAATGTTGAACCTAAATGTAATGGGAAGTTCATTGTTTATAAGTCAGCTAGCAGATGACACCACTTTTTTCTAAAGGACACTACACAGATTCCAGCAATATTGAACAAGGTGTCTTTGTTTTCGAAGGTTTACATTTAAATAGAAGTGTGAGTTATTGCCTAATCTCGACATCCCTCTGATTAATGTGCATAATATTCCAGTAAAGAGTGAAGTAAAATATTTAGGGTTCGTTCTCACAAAAGATAAAACTGTCAGGCAATCGTTGACTGTAATTAATAACATACAGCATTGTAAAAGAGACTCGTCTATTTTTGGACGAATATTACTTCACAAGATGTCTATCTAGGCTCATCTACCCAGCCTATTCATTGGATATACCTGACAATTTCATCAAGAAAATAATTCAAGATAAATTTTACTTTATTTATTTGTAATTTTTTAGACAAAAAATGCAATTAGTTCGTGAGAACTAATTTTACTCTCTCTTCACCATTGAAAAGGAAAATATGTTTCGACCTTACACCGCAAGTTTTTTAGTTAAGATAAGAATCAGTTACCTCTCCTTTCCACTTTCACCTAAGTCTAAAGAAGTTCATTTAAAAATAATCTACAAGATGTATCCATGTAATAATTTTTTACAAAAAAGGTTTAATTTAGATTTGAATAATTCAATAATAATTGAATAATTGTGCAACAGACAATTAGGTCTGCAGAGAGGATAATTGGGACTAACCTCGCATCTATCCTGGACATGTACCTGTCAAAGAACAGGAAACGGGCAGGTAACATCTCTGCAGACCCCTCACACCCAGGACACAGTCTGTTTGAACGGCGCCACAGAGCACTATACACCAAAACCTCCAGACAGAGACAGTTTCTTCCCCCAAGCTGTTGTTCTGAGGAACTCTCATCACTCATAGAGTCTCAGAGTAATCAATAACTGTGCAATAATAATAATAATAACCACAATCATATGCTGTAACAATGCACCTTTCAATAACCATGTCTACCTCATACTGCTGCACCTTTCACTTTTTTTTTAAAATTGTATATATGAATAAGAGCTGTCATTTGTCTATTTACTGTACAGTGAGCGAAAATAACAGAGTCAAATTCCCTGTCTTGTTTGACCTGACTTGGCCAATAAACCTGACTCTGATTCTGCAATGGACTGATGTCCAGGGTGTACCCCTGCCTCTCGCCTGGGAATCCTGCTGTTTTCTCATCACTTTTTCATATTGCACATGGCGCTGATACATCGCAGATCGCCAGTATATAGGCCTAGTAATGATTATGATAATAATACATTTTATTTATTGGCACCTTTCTACTTACAAGGTCACCTTTCAGGAAAATTAAGAAATTAAGAAATGTAATTGTATATATGTTAATAATTGACTTTGTCTATTTACTGTACAGTGAGCAAAAATAACCGAGTCAAATTCCCTGTCTTATTTGCAGAGGTGTCAAGTAACGGAGTACAAATACTTCTTTACCTTACTTAAGTAGAAATTTTGGTTATTTATACTTCACTGGAGTAATTTTTTTCAGACTACTTTTTACTTTTACCCCTTACATTTTCACGCAATTATCTGTACTTTTTACTCCTTACATTTTAAAAACAGCCTTGTTACTCTATTTCATTTCGGCCTTTAAAAAAAAACTATCCAGTTAAATTGCTCCATCCGGATAGAGTGAATTTGGTTGTGGTTGTTTCAGATGTTCTTGTCCAGTTTTGTTCTTACATCCGTTCCCTCAGATTCCTGCAACTAAACTTGGATGTACATTCCAATAAAGGTTAGGATAAATGATAACATGCCTCTGAAGTTTGACTTTTTGCACCATTACAATACTTATAGGAAACTAGTCATCATATCTCCTGCTCTCTGAAACACATGTTAATGCTCAATAGTACACATATAAGGTTCTTTAATATATTTGCATTATACTAAGATGCATTCATTTCAAGGGCTTTTGTCCTTAATGGCTTTTTCCCCCCTTACATTACTTTTACTTTTATACTTTAAGTAGTTTTGAAACCAGTACTTTTATACTTTTATTTGAGTAAAAAACTTGAGTTGATACTTTTACAGGAGTATTTTTAAACTGTAGTATCTATACTTCTACCTGAGTAATGAATGTGAATACTTTTGACACCTCTGCTTATTTGACCTGACTTGGCCAATAAACCTGATTCTGACATTCTGATCAAACCTCGAATCGAATTAGTCCGCGTGTGTCCAGTAGAGGGCAGTACTCTCACACCCGCAGCAAAAACCATAGAAGAAGAAAGAGAGCGGAAGAAGACGGAAGAAGGACGCCAGGCTACAACCTGCTACGAATAGTTGCTAATACTTGGAGCGGAAAAAAGGTTACATAACATTGAAAATTGCGACTTTATTCAACTTTTGTGTTAGCTGCGAATAGTCTTGTCGATACAAAACCTCTGCAGTAGTACATTTTCCGCGATATTACGGACTTTGGCGTACAGCCGCCCGTCATTTCCAGTCGGTAGCGTCTTTGTGTGCTAATCTGCGGGCTGGCGGAGGCGCTGCCGCCGCGGCCGCCATCTTTGTTTCTGTGGAGCGAACGCTCAGTAACCGAGAGGCTGCAGCTCTAGAGGCCCGCTCACCTCGGCCGCTGCTGCTCTGATTTAACCTACACGGCCGCTCACATGCGCTGAGACGAGCTCTGAAACAAGCTTTAAACGAGCTCTGAAACCGGCTTTAAACGAGCTTTAAACGAGCTTTGAAACGATCTGAACCCGGGGCGACCGAAGTGCAGCTCTCTTAGCATTAGCTCGGGGGTGAGTTGGACGCGTGTGACTCCAACTTCTAGCGCTTCTTAACGCTGTTTTGAGTCTGCTAATACGCTGTTGGACTAATGAAAACAAAAAAAAAATTGATAATCTGTCAAAGTGAACCCTATTTGTTGAAAACTGGGACGGTTAAAACAAAAATAAGAGCTAATATTGAAAAACACAGCCACGTAATGGCTGTGTTTTTCAATAATTGTACTTAAAGCACGATTTGAATAACTTTTTCTAATGCACTTTTTTTCTTTCTTGTAGCTTAACCAGGACCTTTTGGGATGCGTTTCAATATTGGATTGCCTAGAATGATCAAATTACTCCAATTCGTATATTTAAAACATTACATCGGGTTTACAATTGGAGGGCAAAAAAACAAGTTGGGATCAATAATTAAACTTTAATGGCAGCATTTTTCATCCATTTATTGTATTGCATATCTTAACGAGATAATACGATACAAAAAATAAGTTGAATGTTGACTAAAAAAAACAGCATCTCTATAAGTTTATTTTTACCCTAATGTCTGATTAATCACATGCTTATTTTCCTCCGGTTTTTTCTTTTCAAAAATGTATTTTATATATATATTTATAAAAACGGCATTCTGGTAACTCAGGTTATCTTTGTCTATTACATTAAATTAACATTTGTTTCATGATCTGAAACATGTAAGTGTGACACAAAAGCTATGTTTATAGCTGTATTTACCTTCAAGCAAGGTTTTTCTGCATTTAACCGTAACGTGCCGAGCAGTGATTTGAATGTTTTGTCTTCACAGGATCAATATGGCTGATGATTTTGACGTTGAGGCCATGCTGGAGGCACCATACAAAAAGGTGGGATTGATAGTTTCATGAATGAGTCCTATAGTACTGTTATACTCTATTTATAGATCTTTAGATTTGCTATTGTGAAAAAGTTTACTTGAATGTTGTGTGGTGTGATTGAGTATAAAAACCGCAATACAGAATTATAAATAAATCCACATCTATCTCTCTTTATAGACTTCCCTAATGATATCTCACCTCTACTCCCATGAATTCATCTTTGATTCCACTGTGAACTGTGAAAAAAAAGGAAGGTAGTTATTGCGCATATACTGATGTACTGTGGTTCACTTTAGGACTAAAAGAGATTGAACCTAGAACATCCAATCCCTATTCGGTTGCAACAAGGTGAATGCCAATGGTTGATGAGCCCATCTTTTAGCTGTCTAGGAGGCAGTATTCAGATTTACAATCTGCACCTTTAAGCTGTTCCCTACCATAAATTGAATTCAAACTTCTCATTTTGTTTTGGGCCAAATATTCTGTATTGTGCTTTCATCAAAAAAAGTCTTGTAACTATTATGTTATTTTATCCAATTCTCTGAAGTTGCGCTCATGCATAACTTCAAATTATAAATGACCCTTATATTGTATTTAAAATGTATGTTTTTTTTATTCAACCCTCTGAAGCTTTGCTCACATGCATAACCTCAGATTACTAATACACATTTAATTGCATTTTTTAACTGCAGAGAAGATTTTGGTATGTCTTAAATCCTGATAATGAATCCAACAGCGTTTAATGGTGTAAACATTTGTACAATGTTCTAGTCTTGCACTGTAATGTGGATATATATACTTCACTTTTTGGTAAATATGAATACTGTCTCTTTGCCTTAGACAGCTGTAATGTGAAATCAACATCTTGAGTTTATTGCATGCTACACAACATATATATTGATATATTAGTAGAATGAGTGTAAAATACCTTTTTTATCTAGTATTTCTTTTACAAAACTATGTATATACAGTAATTAATTCCATCTGAAGTCAAAAAAGTTGTAAGTATTAATAATGCAAACTACATATGATGATATTGTAACAGGTGGCTGATTTATTTTTTTTTATTTTTTGGGCGTCAATATTACTAAGAAGTGTGAATCCCTGTTTGCTTCAGGGCAAGATGTGACAGAGGTGGCATCGAGCTCTTACAGTCCAAGAACGAAAATGGGTGAAGATCACTGGACTGACACCAACCACACAGGATCTCTTTTAGTGGCCATGGGCCATGCGTGGTCACATGATTAGGCACAAATAGTGGCATTGGTACGACCTGTTAGAGGGGAAATGGTGGAGAAGACCTGACTGTTGTCTTCCTGAACTCTGCTAATGTGTTGGACACTCTTCCTTAACTTTGCATTGTTGCATTAAGTGTTGAGCAGCTATGTAAAGACGTAAGACAGGAGTGGGATGGGAAGCTATTGGGGTCATGGAAACACACTGTCCAGACTTGAAAGTAGGATGTTTGTATTATTATTATTATTAATTAAATATATTCTACATTTTCTCTTGTCCCACCCCACCCCCTTTACCTTGACGACTTGAAATGTTTCATCTACGTCCTCATGATGTTCTTCTATAAACCTTGCTTAGGATGAGAACAAGTCCTCTCATGCAAATGGACATGATGATCACAACAAGAAGTAAGTTTCCCGCATCTCTTTTAACATGTTAAATCAGGAAAATCAACATCCCTGTAAATTGATTTAGGTGCAAGCGTTTTTAGTGGCGTGTCAATGTTAATTTATTCTTCATCTTTCCCCTCAGCCAGAGAGAGAGGGATATTTTAAAATTCACTAGTTTCCTTACTGTGTATGACATCTGCCAGCCACATTCAGGTTTTTACTTGTGTTTTATCTGTGGTTGATGCTTACTTATTGTGCTTGTAATTTATTTCAGGAAGAGGAGGAGCAGGAGCCGGAGCCCTGGCTCAAAGAAGAAGAAAAGCAAAAGTAGGAGCAGGAGTAGAGACAGAAAGAAGACTAAGAAGAGGAGCAAGAGCCGAGAAAAAAAACGTAGTCGCAGCAAAGAACGCCATAGAAGCCGCTCCCGAAGCAAGGAGCGACCTGGGCGGTACAAATCACGAAGAAGCCCAGTGTATGTGACATTTATGAAATTACTATGCATATACCCCTGTCAATACCTGAATTCTTGTGCAGTTTAATGCAGTTGAAAGTGCTTGTTGCAGCAATGTTCAGGTTTCAATTATTCAGTTATTTTTTTGAGACCATAGGTGTGTTAGGTTACACAGTATGTAGGCAAATATTTCTTATCTCCAGCTTCTCTATTTACATTATTTTCATTATAGGTTAAAACATGGTCCTTTTCATTACCTAACGCTTCAAAACTTTCAAGTCAAATCTTATAAAGTAATAATAGTTTGTTTTTTTTCCTCTTTGTTTTTTTTGTTTTATTTAAAGCCGGAAACGATCAAGAAGTCGAAGCCCTTTTAAAAAAGAGAGGAGTCCTGTCAGGTAGGTGAAGAGTCCCATTAGTGTTTTTCAAGTCTGTGTACATAAGTTGTTACAGAGAGAAGAAAGTCAAACATCTTCCCAACTTTCTTTGAGGTTGAAGCAGTATCTTGAATTTAAAAGAAGAAATTCACGAGAATCATATTAGACTGTCTGAGCCTAAGATGGAGCTTTGTGTTATTTACTTTTTTCACTCAATTGTGAAAATACGCCACAGACAAAAATAATACATTTTCTTCTTTTTCTAATTCACAGACAACCAATTGACAATCTAACACCAGAAGAGCGGGATGCTCGAACAGTTTTCTGCATGCAGCTTGCTGCAAGAATCAGAGCTCGAGACCTGGAAGATTTCTTCTCAGCTGTTGGAAAGGTATCTATTTACTTGCTTACTTTCCTCCCTCCCCCCATGTTGCTGTATGTTAACCAATTTACAACCATTTCGTAATGGATTTTGAAAAATTTACTTTTTCCCTCCATAGGTCAGAGACGTGCGAATAATCTCTGACAGAAATTCCCGGAGATCAAAGGGTATTGCATACATTGAATTTGTGGATTCGTCTTCTGTACCATTGGCAATTGGCCTCACTGGACAAAGGCTTTTAGGAGTGCCCATCATTGTTCAGGCCTCTCAGGTGAGTGTCCCAACTTAATGTTGTCTGTGTAGCTCAATAAAATGGCATTGAGTGCTATTTTTATAGTTCATTTTCAGATTTGTGCAGTTAACCTGTGTACATACATCCATTTACAGGCAGAGAAAAATAGAGCTGCAGCTGCAGCCAATAACCTACAGAAGGGCAGTGCTGGGCCAATGCGACTTTACGTGGGATCGTTACACTTCAACATCACTGAAGAAATGCTGCGAGGGATCTTTGAGCCCTTTGGAAAGGTCAGAAGCAACACAACTCACATTCTCTATGAAGATGTTTTATTATGGTAATCTAAACCTGTGATTTTTTTTTTTTTTTTTTTTTTATAACAAAGATTGAAGGAATCCAGCTCATGATGGACAGCGAGACTGGGCGTTCCAAAGGATACGGCTTCATATCGGTAACTGAAGCTTTCCTGTTTGGTATCATTGCTGTCGTTGTCACAGAGTTTGCTCTGTAACATTTTGACCTTAAAGTTTGCAGATGCAGAGTGTGCAAAAAAGGCATTGGAGCAGCTGAACGGCTTTGAGCTGGCCGGGCGTCCCATGAAGGTGGGGCATGTTACGGAGCGCTCAGACTCATCAACAGCAAGCTCATTCCTGGATAATGATGAACTTGAGAGGACTGGTATTGATCTAGGGACAACAGGGCGTCTACAGCTTATGGCTCGACTAGCAGAAGGTTTGTTTTGTACAGTTGGTACCAAAATAATTAACTCTAAAAATATAGCATTTGCTATAATATAACAGCCTTTTCTTTGTGCATTTTCTCCCTCTCTCCACAGGAACTGGTCTGAAGATCCCTCCTGCAGCTCAGCAGGCTTTACAGATGACTGGGTCTATGCCCTTTGGAAACATTGCTGGTCCACCAGGTGAGAATCATTGTTTCAAAAGTTTTTTTTTTTTTATTATTATTTTTCCTTTGGGAAATGTTGACAGATTATTTGTTTGTAGTTCCAGCTCCAGCTCCAAGCCAAGCCTTGAACCTCCCATCACAGCCGCTGGCCACACACTGTCTTCAGCTGTCCAACCTGTTTGACCCACAAGCGTAAGCGCTTTTTTTTAAATATTTTTTTATATGAACAATAGTTATCTTCTTTTTCATACTGGTAGTCAGTAAAACCCATCCACAAAAACAACTTGGTGAAAGTGATGACTGAATTTAATTTTAGACTAATAATAAAAAGTTGCATTCCAACCTTCAGACTGCATTTTATGTGCTAGCATAATACAAGCCAGTATGAACGAGAACAGATATTACAGGGTCCCTTTCAGCATACACACAATGTCAGTATGTTTTTTGTTTAAACTAGGGATGCAAATTATCGATTATTTCATTAATTGATAGTTGATAACCTTATCGATCGATCATCGATTAGTTGATAAGCGGCGTTTTTCCCCCATCTGAGATACAAACATAATTTTTTTTGCTTATATAAAATACAAAGGACATTTTAATGTATTCCTTAATCAAATTTATTTTTTATTTTATTTTTATTTTTTATTTATTTAATACAAAAGTAACAAAAAGACATTTTTGTACCACAAGGAATATAATATAAAGTGCACTTCAAGGCTATTAGTAGTAGCAGCAGCCATAATAGTGTAATTTGTGTCAAGCAAATTTTAAGTTCTAGTTACGTTTTAAGTTAGAGTTTTGGCAGTGTTCAAAATAAAATTATGAGACCTGCTGTATTGGAGCAGATTTTCTTTTAGTTAAAACTGTAGCGGGGACAGAGGTTTAGAGAAACCTATGTATGTACCGGGTGAAGGCTGATTTATGGTTCCGCGTTACAACGACGCAGAGCCGCCGCCGTAGGCTACGGCGGCGGCTCTGCGTCGATTTAAGGCGGAACCTTCAGGCTTTAGGGGAACATATCGGAGAACAACCACAAGAATATAGAGTGGATTAAAAATAAAATTAAGCACTGAGCTACATGTGTCTCCCGTCTGGGCCATTGCAGACTCATTGCCTGAGCATGATACTACTAAAACCAAACATATCCGCCGTCTCTTTCTTCTGTGCGCGCCGCGGCGGCAGAGCGTTGTGTCGCATTAAATGTGGTCCGGGCGTAGTACCAGCTGGTGAAATTAAACGAAAAAAATAAATAAATAGATTAATTGTAATCGTTAATTTTAATCGGGTAATTTCATAACGGCAATTAATCGAAAATCGATTAATTATTAACATCCCTAGTTTAAACAGGGTCTTAAATGGTTTTTGGAAATACTTGCATTGTTAGTTCATTTTCTTGGCAATTTTTCAATGGTTCTTTTTCTTTTCTTTTTGTTTAGAGAAAATGATCCGAGCTGGGCCTATGAAATCCAGGATGATGTGATTGAGGAATGCAACAAGCACGGAGGAGTTGTTCATATCTACGTTGATAAGAACTCTGCTCAAGTGAGTTGGATGATTCAGAATCAATTCAAAAATACTTTGTCTGCAAACTCGATAAATATAGCAATAAAGTCACTAAATTGGCAACACTGACATCAGCTAACGAGCTACAACTTCTACTCTAGGTTGAATGTCATGCCGACCCCCCGCCTGACATAAATTGTTAATAGTGAAACACTTACTGATGGACAAATAATGTAGTTAGTGAAATAAAAATAAAGAAAAAAATTTGACCGTACCCCTCCCAATCATTTGGAAATCCTAACATCACTATAATTTATCATTCAGTTATATTCATGAGTGAGTACATAAAATGTGTTGTGGCTATTTTCTTTTTTCGTTTTCTTCCCAAAATTAAAGGTTTTACAATCTCTTTCATCGTAGGGTAATGTGTATGTGAAGTGTCCCTCAATACCTGCAGCAATGGCAACTGTAAACGCACTTCATGGACGCTGGTTTGCAGGTGTGTGATGTAGAACTGCTGATTTAAAAGAAAAAAAATCTTTAAAAATGTATTGTTTTAAAAGATAACCTGCTGATTCCCATAACCTCTTTTCTTTCCTTTTCAGGTAAAATGATAACTGCTGCCTACGTTCCCTTGCCGACTTATCACAACCTTTTCCCAGATTCAGTAACGGCAAAGCAGCTTCTAATGCCTTCACGTCGATAGTCGTATGTTTTGCAGAGTCAGTGTAAATACACATTTGCGTTCATGGAACTGTCATTTGAAACGGATGCATTGAAATTAGTTTACCGTATGTAATAAAAGTGGCCTCATATTCACAATTGATTTTTTTTTTTCTTTTTTTTTTTTCCCCCCTCTTAAATTGATTTTCACACTTTGAGTTTGTGTTGTCAGCTACCATTGAGAAGTAATCTGCAGGAATCCTACCTGTCTGTATGTTTTTAAATATTATCTTACCTGCTTATTCAACAATTTTAAATTTAGAGGTACAGAAATGTGCTGGGTTATTAGGCCTTAAATGCCAAACGTTTATCAATGTCAGCAATATTCAGTTGTTACTTTTTATTGCCATAATTTCTGTTTTTGTACAAACTTTGACAAACTTTCTTCAGATTCAGTCTAGGTTCAATTTGAAATTTCTCCGTGATTAAAGTCTTAATTACAGCAGTCGGCCCTGTGTTAGTGTTAGTGTGTGTGAGTGAGTGTTTTCTCTTCCATTGGCTCTAAATGAATGGTGGATGAAGTGGTTATCTTGTTTCACTTTTCAATTTATTTTTAAATTGGAGAAGATATACATTATCCCGTACTTCTCTTGGTAGTCATTTTAATACTTTGTACTTGTATTTCAACTGGTTGGCTTCATTTTATTAAACTCAAGATGCACGTAAGTCAGTGTTGTAACTTGTGGACAGTGGCGTGTACTGTTGGGCTTGCACCCCTCACAATTGTAAGGAAAAACAAAAGCCATAATGGTGTTTTTTTTAAAAGCTAGTCATAGCTGAGCACAGTGGAGCACGTGGTGGTAGAGCGCGCTCGCGGCTGTTCAGTGCGCATGCGTCGTACAGTGTGGGGGCGGGGTCAACGTCAACACTAAAGGCTGATTTATGGTCCGCGTTACACCAACGCAGAGTTTACGGCGTATAGAACACGGCGCCACACCGTACGGTGCGCGTCGCCGCGTACCCTACGCCGTAGGCTCTGCGTCGATTTAACGCAGTGGGGGGGTAATTGGCTGTGTTAATGCTCGAAAATGATACATTTTCCTCTAATACCAACGTAATCAAATCACTTCCTGCTTGTAAAGGAAGCAAACATTGTTGCCATTTTGCGACTCCAACGTAAACACACGTATCAAGTTCTTTTTTTACAACAATGACAAACTCATGTAAACATAAGTACATCAAATTGAGAGAACAATCACACCACCTATTACATTGAGATTGTATAAAGGGAAAGGAAGAAGATAAATACGAATGAAAAATTAGTACATAAGGAAAATCATTGACAAGTACAAGGGGTTCAAATTGAGTTGTAATCAGAGTATACAATTCGATTGCAATGGTAGTATTTGTGTTTTAGACACTTGAAATAAGATTTCATTTTTTTTAAGAGCAGTCCGTGAAGGGGGATTTAGTGTAGCGACACTTGTAAGAATGATCAAATTATTCACTACATTTTTTATTTTATTCTTAATTGAAATTGAATGTTTTGAAATGACCAGAAATGTTGGAGCTAGATAATATTACACCATGGAGAGACTTCCATATATCTTGAAAGATCTCACATCCAAAAAACAGTAAAAAAAAAAAAAAGCCAGTACGAATCGGTTTTACTATGGATCTATTAATAAAATCATGGATCTCATGGATATTACGGTTTTTACTCAGTGCGTAAAAACCTAAGGCAAGCCAGCAGGGCCAAAAGCAGGCAAGAACCGGACACACGCACCATCAAAGCAGCGCCACCTGCACTTGCGCAAATGATCTGCGCATGTGCGAAGCCACACCCGGCTGATCCAGTATTGGCAGATCTATTGCACAATGAGTTACGCATACGGGTTAGTCTGATATACGAGGTCTTATACTCAAGACTAGAGACGTTTTACACAATAAAACATATGCAAAGTTTCCTAATAGCATGAGTTTTATAGTAGATATCAATATGTTTGTGAATACAAGCATAAGTGCATTTAGAATAGGACATTAATATATTCTAATTAATGCAATTTTTCGATGACACTGCACTGACCAACAGGATAGAGGACTAGAATTGTAAATAAAAAAAAATGAACCAACAAAAATAAATTTTATTTGTAGTCCTAAGGATATACCTCTCCCACCTATTTTTTCTCACTATACAGCATTTTACAGTTATATACAAATTGAAAATTATGCATATTAATTGATGGCTCATTGGTGACCTCCAGACTTTTATGACAGCCAAAACTACTTTCCTTGCCGAGGAGTTGGACCCCCTGCAGCAGTCCCTTTATTCAATCTTCAGAGATTTGATTTTCTTTTGGAAACACGGCTACTGGAAGCAAAAGGACCGTGCAGCCAGACAACCTTTTTATAAACAATATTTCACAAGGTGGTGGCATAGACGGAGTGGAATTTTTCCCCACAGTTGTTGAAGATGGCTTTGAAGTATGTTATGAAGTTAAACCCAACCTGACCAAATTGGGGCCCTACGCGAAATGTTATTTGGTTCCTGGAGAGTGGTTTTGTTAAAACTATAGGGTAGTTAATTTGTTGGCATTTGTTGAATATGACGCGAATACGTGCCTCTGTGGAAAAAAAAAAAACAAAAAAAAACAGGGTCCCGCTTCTTCCTGTTTATTGTCCAATAGTAGAGGAGCTGGATCAAGAAAGCCAGGCCTCCATTTGCATAATGAGCCAAAAATGTACAGTAAAGTAAAAAGAGGAAGGAATGTAAAAACAAGGAATGCATGTATAAGGAAAAAAAAAATATTGACTAAAATGCACTTATCAGGAGGAAAAACAAATGTATATATATTTCTGGTTTTATTTTTTAATTATGTCAGTTTTGGTCCTCCATACTCAAGGACCCACACAACAGCAACAAAACTAAAATCATGAAACAATTACACAAGTGAAAAAAAAAAAAAAAAAAAAAAAGTGTTCTAGGGCGCAATTATGTGAAAAAGCCCAAGTTTATCACGGGGAAAATAAGAATGAACCGCAGCAACAAGCTCTGGAGTTTGCCTCCAAAGTGAATAGTTCTCCAAAGACATCCAGAAAAATAATGGACAATATTGTTTTCCGGATGCAAAGCTCCTGTTGGTTGTTAATATGCTGGAATAAATGCATTAGTTTAAAGCAGCAGTAATTTTTGATTTCACCATTTAGTCAACAAGTGAAATAGTACATTCCGTTGTTCCTTAATGCTAATCTCAGTGTCATGGAAAGGCACATTTATTTATGTATGGGGTGCCAAATAACATTTAAAAACCGGTATTGTCGACTTATTAGTAAAAGCCAATTGTCTAATTTTCCTTACTTGCCACAAAAGATCACCTCAACCACTTCCTTTTCCTCTAGTGTCACACCATTCAGGACTATGTCAGACGCAGCGATAAGAGAAAGGACAAAACGTAGAAAGTAGGATGTAGAAAAAATATAAATTAATCTTTGAGGATAACAAATGACAGGAGACAACTTTAATGCTTATACTGTAAACTTTATCTTCTAACAAAAGTCATTTCAACAACAAAATACTTGAGAAAACTTTTCACATGTCCATGTAATCTATACTTCTCTCCTTCTCGTCAAAATATTTCTCAGAATAATTTTTCTCTTCCAGAAACTTGTCGAAGCCTTGGGGAAAAAAACAAAACAAATTACATGTTAAGAGTTATTGTGGTGTCTTTATTTAATTTATGTTGTTGCAGAGCTCAGTGTCGGGGGACCTTTGCCTACTATAGAGAAAAAACTTTTACAGTGAATACAGACACCAGAAGAAGAGAAAACATGAGCGCTGCTTCTATTGAGTTGCATTAGGGAAGTAGTTAGTCCTTCAACACGGGATCAAGGGGCCATTATGTTCACACTAAGATCGTTTACTTTACATGACATTAACTTCCAGGTAAACCTGCCAGACAGGAACCTAACAGGACCAACTGCCTTCTCAGTCGGTGTGTCTCACTGTAGTGCCAACCAAGAACCATTCACCTGTTTCACAAAGGAGGTTCAATGAGTCAAATGAGCTTGTTGCCATCATTTGGATTTGTAAGATTACAAGTTTACCCAATGGGTTCTAGATCACATGAGAGTCTGGTCATGTAAAGATGTACAGGACTGTCTCAGAAAATTTGAATATTGTGATAAAGTTCTTTATTTTCTGTAATGCAATTAAAAAAAACAAAAATGTCATACATTCTGGATTCATTACAAATCGACTGAAATATTGTAAGCCCTTTATTATTTTAATATTACTGATTATGGCTTACAGTTTAAGATTAAGATTCCCAGAAAATGTTTACATTTTTGAGATAGGATATTTGAGTTTTCTTAAACTGTAAGCCATGATCAGCAATATTAAAATAATAAAAGGCTTGCAATATTTCAGTTGATTTTTAATGAATCCAGAATGCATGATATTTTTGTTTTTGTAATTGCATTACAGAAAATCACAATATTCTAATTTTCTGAGACAGTCCTGTACATCTCCTTGTGACTTCTTTTTTCTAGAATTGTACATATTAAAAAAGGATGAGTGGTGTCAAATAAAATGAGGTGGTCGACTTCTAAACTTCATGTCTCCTCGTACATGGTTCAATTCTCTTCTAAAACCCTCTGAACTGTTTACCCACAGTCTCCACAAGTTAATGTAATGTCGATGTACAAGTTGTGTTGGTCCAGAAACTGGCAACACTGAGCCTGAGCCAAAATTGTTTGTGACTCACATAATTATATGCCTCAAACCCAGATTTCTCCACTTAAATACTGCCTGTTAAATAATCAAAAAGGTTTGTGATGTTTTTGCTGACCTGAAAAGGCTTTACTTCTTTGGTGAACAATCTTTCACCTGGTGAGCCTGCAAAACAGCCATAGCCTCTTCCACCTGAAAGATAATGCAAAGGTTTTTTTCATTCTCAGTGATATTAGCACAGCTGGGTCAATTACAACAAAAGATGTTAAAGAAATGGTGCCAGTGGCTCTTTAAAAAAGGTAACAGTTTAAATCAATTTCTTCAAATATACATGTGTATGTATGTAAAAAAAAAAAGAAAAAAATGATTTAACCCGTTACGTGTGTGTAAAATACACGCGCGCGCACACACACACAGAAAATAAAAGTGAACCCTTGAAGACAATGTGACTCCAAGTCACATTGTGTTTAACTCATTTTGACGCGCTTTAAGGACATTACAAAGTTGGATCAGCCTGTAGTGCGTTTTTCCACTTTTATTTTGAATACGACTCCAACTCCAGAACTAAATTTGATCGTTTGTGTGATTTTGTTGTCAGCACATTCAACTATGTAAAGAACAAAGTATTTAATAATAATTGATTCAGATCTGTGATGTCTTATTTTTGTGTTCCCTTTATTTTTTGAGCAGTGTGTAATGTACATTATATCAATAAAATAATAAAATCGGGTAGATTTTCCTACGATATTAATTATGCACTTCCCAATGTGGTGAATAAATCACTTACAACGAAGTACAAGTACTTCGTTACTGTACTTAAGTAAGATTTTTGAGAATTTGTACTTTTATTTTTCTGTGCTTTTACTGGGAGTGTCCATGGGCACCATTCTTTCATTCCACCCCTTCTAAGGTGGTTTTGGCATTTAAAAGTTCAATCAGTTCAAGAGTCTCCTTCATCCTCCTTCAGCTGGGGTTGCTTAATTTTATCACTGCATACTACAGGCTGGGGGTGTACCTGTCAGCGGGGCCAATGGGGTACAGCAGCAGTGATGAGCAAAGGGAGAAATTAAAATGGGGTAATGGAGACAAACGCTAAAGGAGTCAGAATAATATCACCATTATTTAGAGTTGTAAGCAAATTCTTGGAATAAAGCCACTTTCGACAGCATGACAATGTTGGGACTTAATTTCTTTGCAATCCTTTTGAAAAGAATTTTGTACTTTTGTACTTAAGTACATTTTACACCATATACTTTTGGTACTTTATTATATTTAATTTGAGGTAATTTTATACTTTTACTTAAGTAATGTTCTTAATGGGTACTTTTTACTTTTAGTTAAGTAATTTTCAAGCAGAAAATCTGTACTTTTACTTAAGTACAATATTTTTGTACTTTTTCCACCTCTGCACTTACCAAATGCCTCTCTTTTCTATAAATCAAATCCACCTTCATGACCATAATTTATCAGCTTTCATAGCAATAGATGTGCATGTCAAAACAATAATAGTACAGTTTCTTGAAAAAAAAAAAAAAAAAAAAAAAAAAGGGAAAGAAAGAAGGAAACTCTAAACCATACATATCCTCAACATTGGAAATGGACCAAATTAGAAAAACAGACAGAAGTAAATGAAAATGCCTTAGAGTTTAGGGACTCGGGTGACTCCAGCATGTGCAGCAGCTCTGAGTTGTCGATCTCTAGCAGCATCCCAGTGATTTTTCCAGCCAGGCTTGGTTGGAGGGCTTGAATCAATGGGTACAGTCGCTCCCCTGTCATCACAGCAGAGATAAAAGACGGGAAAATCACAAGGTGCTTAAAAAAGGATTAAAAGATAAAAAAAAAAAAGAAAAGAATTGTAAGAATTGCGTATCGTCAAACCTAGAAGCTGTTTCTGATCCATGAGTGGAGCAGCAGCAAGCAGGGAGGTGGTGAGCGGCTCTGGGCCTGGAATTTGAACTGGTGGCTCAATCACAGTTGCAGGAACAACCTGAGCAAGTCGAACAATGACAGCGACTAAGATTTTTTTTCTAGTATTACTTTAACCTACAAATTGACCCATTTCATTTAGAAATTGTGAAATAATTCTCAAAAGCACCAGCGCTGGGATCCAGTACTCTCCTCCCCAAATACTAGTGCCCCTCTACCAATGCGCTCATAATATTCCTACCAATCCCCTACTTTGAGATAGACCGTAATGCCTGTGTGGGACCTCGGTGCCCAACAGTTTAAAAAGATAAATACATTAATAAAAATTAAAAAAAAAAAAGAAAAATTAGGAGGAGACATAAAAGCTTACTTGTGGCCTTGGCATGGGTGCAGGTACAGTGACAACATGTAAGGGGTTTCTCACTGCAGATGAGTACTTGTACTGGGTGGTTCTGATCACACCAGCCATGTCAGTGCGCCCTCCTCCAGTCTGTGTCCCTATGTTGTCTGTAGAAGACACCACAGGTGTCAGACAACCAAACATCAACAGGAAATGCTAGAAAAATGGAGCTTGTACTGCCATTATAGTTCAGATACTTCTCTTCTGTGAGGAGGTTACAATGCGGGGGGCCTGAGTGGAGGCCTGTTTGACTGTAGTGATGGTCGTCGATCCTCGACGAGCAAGAGAACCACCAACAAACTGAGTTGAGAAAGGCCCTGAAATGTACAAGACATCATTAAAAATATGAAATATTTACCTAAATCTTTGTCTGGGTATTAATTAATGCTTACCCTGTTGTCTTGGTGATTGTCCTGACCAACGGACTGGTCTTACATTGCTGACAGCATTGGGGTTAAAGAAGGATCGAATGGGAGGCTGCAAGAGAAATATTTGTTTTACCTGAGAGGTATGCACATTAACCACAGATCATTTTTTATATCTAAGTTCGAATGCAAGTTTCAAGATCATTTGATTATCTCAAGGACAGTAATGTAAAAAAGTAAACAGGTTAAAAAGACACAAAAATAAATACATTAAATTGGGTAACATTTCTTTTTCGTGACGGATGGACATTTGCTGGCATTTCCTGATGCAACATTTAATTCATTTTCTATTTCAAGATGATACAAATTTGTTGAAACTTTATTTTCTTACAGAAAAGTCTGTTTGAAAGGCACGGTTACTTTACCATTGTGTGAAGTATGGCTTAACTTAGAACTTAAGTGTGTTCAGGAATTCTTTACCCATAATTCTGTGCAATAGAAGTCAGTTCTTGTTCTACCAATTTGGTGTGAACGATTAAGCAAATGATAGGGATCTGCACAACTGTCATCTTTTCCATTTTCTGCACTTAGCATGAGCTACAGATATTGCATTTGGTATTCTAATTAAATATTATTTGTAATGTAGGAGATCAAGGTATTTGTCATATACTGAGAATGAAAAATGTCCCCCTATTGATAATGCTAAAATTCTCTGTGAAAGAAAGAGTATTTTCCCTCAACTGTCACTGTTTATACCTGTGGAACAGTCATGTAGTATCCAGACTGATGGTATGAGTCGATCATTGGGCTGCTCATGGTTCTCCGGGTAGCAAGCCTCTGTATGTACTTATTGGTAAGAATTGCTTTACGCTCCTCTCTCCGTTGAGCCAGAGCAACATACAGTGGTTTGGTTGCAACAATTCTCCCATTCATTTCAGTCACAGCTTTCGTTGCTTCCTCAGGAGAGGAGAAACAGACAAAGCCAAAGCCTTTGCTTTGGCCTCCATCATTCATTACCTATAGGAAACAAAGAAATTCACATCCATAAATTATTTTAAAAAAAAAGGACCCAGATAATACAGTCTCCATCCCTGTTCACATTGAAAAAGCACAACAGCTGTTTTACAACTCAAAAGCTATGGATCTGATGGCCCATGCATAAACCTGTGTTCCAGTGAACAGCCTGTTTAGCTGCTTCCTTCCTTTACTCCCATTATTGGCTACTAACTACTACTACGACGACGACGACTACTACTACTAAGCAGATGCTTTTTCCCCAAAGTGACTTTCATCTGAGAGAAGAACACAAGCAAGAAATCAAAATTATATATATACACACCATACATACACCATATATATACCATATATATATATATATATATATATATATATATATATATATATATATATATATATATATATTTATTTTTTTCTTATTTATTTATATATGTATTTTTGTTCCCTTCCCACCATCAGCATTCCTAAACTCAAATCTTTTCCAAGTATAAATTGTAGGGTTAGGTTAGTCAGTCAGTAATAAAACACACTGATGACATTTCCAGTGGATGTCAGTACTGGGAGTAATGTCTTACAAAGCAATTATATGAATATTTTACCTTTTGCTTCAACACAGTA
The DNA here is from genome assembly GCF_033807715.1 of Cololabis saira. NCBI lineage: Eukaryota > Metazoa > Chordata > Actinopteri > Beloniformes > Belonidae > Cololabis > Cololabis saira. Next base: position 19,777,475 of record NC_084598.1, read on the forward strand.
ATATATAAAAATAAAAAACACACATGCTATCAAACCATTACAATTACAGTAATAGACAATAAGATTAAACATCTGTCTCTCTTAATACTTCCCAGAAATTATACAACCCTGCCATCAAAACATTGCTCAGCGCAGCAAAAATGGGGAGATCCATCCGAAGGGCTCAACACACCCAGAGCGACGGCCACAAAACATGCCATCTTTCATGTGAAATCCGGCACCATTCTGCTCTTCCATGAGCTTCCACTCAGAGCAAAATATTGTTAGCTGTAGAGACCATAGACTGTATAAGAACAAACTATACAATTACCATACTTCACCACCTCGCCCTCTACCGTTTGTATGACCTGAAATAGACTATTCATATCTAATGCAAAACTGTAAGACATTGAAATTCAAAGTTATTGTTATGTTATTATAATTCCTTATATTTTGTAAAGAACTCGCCCCAACGCTGATGACTGCTTGGTCTTAGCACATACACCATACAACACCTTCTAGATTTGACACTTGCTGTAGTCATTTCGGGGAATCAAGACATACGTTACCTTTGCGCTCGTGATTGTGCCATAAGGGGAAAACTCCTTGCGCAGTCTCTCGTCATTGATACTATCATCCAAGTTCTTCACATACAAATTCACCCCCTGAAATCAGAGATTTTTTTTCTTACTTCAGCATGCAAGTAGCAGTTACAAGGGGGGGAAAAATACAAAAATCACATAAAAATGAAAAGCTTCATTGAATATGCCATTATGCTTCTTGAGTATATAAGCATCATGCAGGCTGGAGAACTAGTGAAAAGCCACCTGCACAGCCCCTCAAAAGGTGGAACAGTAGTCCATGTTTTTCTTTTGTATTTAAATAAAAAAAAACTATCTCATGCCCCTCTTTAAAAAAAAAAATAAAAAAAAAAGCCAAGTCTACATTTCTCTGATTGTGGAAAGAATAGCTTGTTGGGGATTTTTTTTACTCCAATACCTGAATTTCAAATTGTGGACCACAATTAAATTCTCTCATGTCAAAACAAAAAGTATTGAATCCCCCTATTTATATTATTACAATTAAATAGACACCATATCCAATTAGTCTATTCATTTCTTTGTAAACTTCATTCAAAAAGTTTGTAGGCCTTAAAACTATTTTTTCCAGATCCTCAAAAAGCATCCGCCAACCCTACACAATATTATGTATCAATTGGCTGTCAGTAGAAAAATGCACCATCCCATAGTCTTTAATTCTGTTAATCAGTTGGCACAATGTGTCTGTTTGGCAGACAAACTGACAACAAGCACTTAACTGAAAACAAAAAGTAAAAGTCTTTACCATTTTTTCACTGCGAGATCCAAGTTACAGATAAAAATCATCCCTTTCTAAATGTTATCCTGTTCAGTATAGAAACTTGAAAATATGCAAGTCATGGGCTACGGGGGGAAATATGCATTGGTCCTGACAGCATCCATTTCGTTTAACCTATAACATCATTGCTTTTACCAGCTCACAATTTTACACTGAAGTGTCTCTGGCAATGTCAGTTTTTTTTTTTTTTTAAATGTCACTTTGAATGGGGCGATATCAGGGCGCTGTTTGCTTCAAAAGCGAAGGAAATATGATTGTTAAGAAGTCGCATCAATGATGTGCACATGTGACAGTATGGTTAGTAATTTGCATTTTGTAATGGATTTCTCTTCTGCCAAGTGATAAGATCTCCGGTTTCTGTCATCCATATGTGAATAATTGGCTTTCAATTGATCTTGTCTCCGATGAATGTCCACCATATATCCACTTTCAGTAGCAAAATACGAAAAGCTTTCTAGTGTCAGTTTTTGGACTCAAGTACATCTGGACAGACTATTTGGGACATGAATAGGGGACGTCTTTAAGTCTTTATGCATACCTGTCAGGGCATTGTTTATTAAAAAACACATTTATTCATCTTAATCCATACCATTTAAAACAAAAAAGGTGTCCAATATTTTAGGTAAAGCCTCCACTGTGAACACTTCAGAACCCTTAATTAATCGTAAAAATCCAAGTCCAAACAACTCATTTTGGGGAGGCCTTGCTCACATGCTAGAGGAGATATCAAGATACCAAGTTCCAAGCCTTCCTTTGTCAACACTGAAACAAAATAAGTCTAAAAGATGCATCGTAAGTGTAGACCATGTAACTCTCATATGGGCCCAAGTCTGTTTAAGATAAAAGTAAATCTCAAAATAACAGTTCTGTTGTACAATTATTAAGCACGACCACCTGATAGCGCTGGATGCGATCTTGTTTGATCTGGTCAAACTTGCGCTTCAGCTCTCCCTGGCGTTCCAGGCGCTTCTGAGCCCGGCCTACATAGATAGTCTTCCCATTGAGGTCCTTTCCATTCATGTCATCAACAGCCTGAGGAACAAAAGAAAAGAGCTTCTCCAAGTTACCTTTAAAAGGAAAACGCCACGTTATTCTTAAAATTTGTTCCACTACAATTATGGGAAATACTTGCAGACACTGATACCCTTTTTTGTGGTAGTACTGGTGAATAGTTTCATCTACAGACCAGCCGATACCATGTATAGCATTATGTTTTAGGCTGGAGCATCCTGCCAGGAAAACTGACATGCTTCTCATACAAGGCTTTGGATGTATTGTACTAGATGACCAGCCCCTGCTGGACATTGAAAATGTAGAATTGCACTGTGTAATTGAATATCTGGAGCATTAGCAAGTTCCCAGGTAAGAAATACAACTCTAAAATTGCTCTATATTTAATACTTATTCTTTATCGAATGATAAGTAAGCAAAACAAAAAAAGTTTAGAAGGCTATTAGGGGAAAAAAAATAAATAAATAAAAAGGATATCTAGTGGTGTCTGGATCCAATCAGGTGATTTCAGGGTGGAAATGATTGAATTTTTCCCATTTTTATTTCCCTAAATTACATTATTTATTAATTGTATACATTATTGTCTAAAGTTTTTTTGCCATCAATTACAGTTTGTCTTGCAGGGAGTAGGCGCATCCTTAAACAGTAACATGAACTGCTTCTGTTTAGGGCTGCAACTAACGACTATTTTAATAGTCGACTAGTCACCGACTATTGAAACGATTAGTCGACTAATCGGATAATTAGTAAATTTTTTTTAAATTTAGTATGAGGTTGCATTAATTATGTGGCAAATGATAATAAACACAAGAAAGATGGCACTAGAGCCCTGCTATAGCAGGACTGTTTTCTTCATCCTGCTCCCGCTGCATTTCTGACCATTACCGCCCGCAATGTGTGTGTTACACTCCCGCCCAGTACTCGAGTTGTAAAAAAAAAAAAAAAAAAAAATCAGGGGGGATGGTGGATTTTATCATATGGGGACAGATCCTTTTTGTGCTGATTACAAATAATATATTACAAATAATAGCAGTGACCAAAACACCTGCAGAAATACTGCAGGAATGACATAGCAGCAGTTAAATGCAGCCTTCTGTAAGCTTTAAATATCCACTGGGCTTACATCAAATACATCAAAACACAACAATAAAAAACATGTGACTCTGTCCTTCACAGGATAAGTAAAATGGATCACTGCAAAAACTCAAAATCTTAACAAGAATATTTGTCTTATTTCTAGTTAAAATGTCTAATTTTAGTAAAAAAAATAATCTCATTACACTTAAAACAAGACTCATCACTGGAAAAAACAATTTTCACCTGTTTCAAGTATTTTCACTTAAAATAAGTAGAAAAATCTGCCAGTGGAACAAGATGTTTTGCTTGTAATGAGAAGATAAATCTTGTCCCACTGGCAGATTTTCCTACTTATTTCAAGTGAAAATTTACTTGAAACAGGTGAAAATTGTCAAATAAGTTATTTTTCTGGTGATGACTCTAAATGTTGAAATAGCAGTAAAACCACATTCATTGATGAAATGACATAAGGGATGGAAAGGGGGGATGGCAGTTTTACTGGGGGGATGATTTTGACTGTTTTTATTTCAGGGGGGATGCCATCCCCCCTCATCCCCCCTCAACTCGAGTACTGCTCCCGCCCCTCCCGCAAAACTGAGAATTCATGCCCGCACGGCGCACAATAAATGCATTGATTTAGTGTCTTCTCCCGTCCCGCAAGAGAAAAGTCCAGACAAATCTCTCTGATTTAATGTTAACATGATCATTGTGGAGTTTGATGGATAATTGACAGTTCATAGGCACCTGACTGAAAGTTAGATGCAAATCTGTCATCAGCGCACAAGCCTTTTTTCGCCTTTCGCGCTGAATCAATTATGTGATTGAGGTTATAGCAACGAGAGTAGGCTGTGAGTGGCTCAAATAATACTCATAAATAACATAAAATAAACAAAGTTTAGAATGAAACTAATTAATTTAACAAATGAATCGCTTGGCCATTACATTGCTGTGGGGGGAGAGAATGTTTCTGACCGACTGCGGCCCCGTGCGTCTCTCTTCCAAGATGCGCCACAGACACTAAACGCAGTTTCTCCAAATATCTGACTTAATTTAATACTTTGTCAGGCATAACGTTAAAGCTTTCTTTTAAAGCCAAAATACGCTTAATATCTTAAGGCGAGTCCGTTTCGTTCAGCACTCCGACGTGCTTTCTCTTCAAATGCATTACCGACGTGCTCCCGTGAAAAGCAACGTCGGCTTTGCAAACCTTGCAAGTCATCTTTTTATTCACCGTATCGAGGCTAAAATGCTCGCAAACTTTTTATTTGATTTTTTATCAAAGTTTTATTACCCGCAGCTGAGCTCAGACGCTGTCGTGCATGCGCGACTCGACAGAGATTGTATTGAAGTGAGACGCCTCACTCCGTTGGAGAAACACGTCTGGCGACAATTGTCGACAATGGAATTCATTGTCGACCATTTTGATTATCGATTTTTGTCGACAACGTCGACGAATCGTTGCAGCCCTACTTCTGTTAGCAGGTACCTAAACCTCAGAAGACAGAAACACTTGGTACCTTCTGGGCATCTTCATGGTGCGCATAGTTGACAAAGCCAAATCCTCGTGAGCCTCCTTTCTCATCCTTCATCACCCGCACACTGAGGGTCTTTCCTGAGAGCACAAGTAGGACCACGATGAACACAGAAACTCAAACTGCTCTGCCACTAGAAGATGTACTCTGTTTAACAAAAGGATATGTTTTTCTTACCATATACAGAAAACATCTCCTTGAGTTTTTCATCCGAGAAGTCTTCCCCAAAGTTTTTAATGTAAACATTGGTGAACTTCATAGCCTTGGAGCCAAATTCCACCTCCCTTTCCTTGCGTGACTTGAAATGGCCAACAAAGCTGTAGATACAACCAATTCAAGAAACCCAAAGGAACACTTTATGAGATAATAGAACGTCAATATCGTTTACCATTAGCAATATGAAAAATTATATTGGAATTAATAATTCAATAAAGCACTATATATACAAAATGTGATGACACACATCAGAAACAATTTTATAACTGCTTCAGGAAGAACTGCCTCCATCATATATATATATATATATATATATATATATATATATATATATATATATATATATATATATATAAAGTAGTACTCTGTATGACATTGATGGCTTTGAACAGTGTTACCTGAATAACCTTAGACATACACAAAAACAAACCTCGACACAGATCCTACCTATTTACTGACCTAAGCTGGGAGAACTGACATTTTTCCCACAAGAAATGGTCCTTTCTGCCAGATTCCAACTGTTTACCTCCCTTTTCACTGAGCATAAACACACACATGGAGAAGTCATCTGCAAACGTTCTGTAGTGTCCTTAACAGAATCATCCATATTTATTTAAAGTGTTGAAAATAAAGGGTGCTTTCACACCCGTCCCGTTTCAAGCAGTTGTTCTGGAACAGGGAACGTTTCCCCCTAAAGATCGGAACATTTTGGTATATGTGAACACAGCAATCGCGCTCTGAAACGGCACAAAACAAGCGATTCCACCTGAAACGGTTCTTTTTTTTATTTGTAGTGAGAACAGAATCGACACAGCAACCAACACAACTCCATTCCTGTGTATGTGCGACCGCGGCGCAAGGAGAAGAGTCGTTGCAGCTTCCACCACCTTCTCTCCTATTGGACGTGCCGAGATGTCGTCCCAGCACGGCGAAATTAAAAAAAGGGTTTGCGCAGCGCAAACCCGGCTGTGGCCTCTTGCCCGCCGCTGAGCTCCGCTCTGTGCCGGTAGCACATAAATGAATGGGTAAAGCCTGATTTATGGTTCCGCGTTAAATCGACGCAGAGCCTACGCCGTAGGCTCTGCGTTGGTGTAACGCGGAACCATAAATCAGCCTAAAGCCGGCGGCTGCGGTCTGCGCTGCGCTGAAAGGGGCGTGTTGTTTATCCCGGGGTGCGGAAGAGGAAACTCCTTCCGCGTTCATTTGACCAATCAGAGAGCAGCTGGTTGGCGCATGGCATTTGTTATCAGCTTTGAAACGGTACAGACGTTTGCCTTGTGAACACAAACCCCACAAACGAGAAACGGAACAACTGTATCGATTTAGCCCCTGAATCGGAACAAAACGAACGGGCCACAGGTGTGAAAGCACCCTAACATATGTGGGCGGCAGTAGCTCAGGTGGTAGAGCGGGTCGTCCAATGATCGTAAGGTTGGCAGTTTGAATCCCGCTCCGTCCCAGTTCCTGTCGTAGTGTCCTTGGGCAAGACACCTTACCCACCTTGCCCCGTGTGAATGTGTATGAATGTTTGGTGGTGGTCGGAGAGGCCGTTTGGCGCGATATGGCAGCCACGCTTCCGTCAGTCTGCCCCAAGGCAGCTGTGGCTACAAAACGTAGCTACCATCACCAGTGAGGATGTGTATGAATGAATAATGATTTCTGTAAAGCGCTCTGGGTGCCTTGAAGGGCGCTATATAAAACCAAGCCATTATTATTATTATCTGTCAGTGCCTGTCCACTGCCTTAAGAACAAAATGTATTCAAAATCAAAGTTAACATACACTTTCCTGTCATTCAGCAGCATCCCATTCATCGTTTCAATGGCCCGGTTTGCAGCCTCCTGAGTCTCAAAGTGAACAAAGCCATAGCCCTTAGATCCTCTCTCATCACAGACAACCTACAAAAACAGATGTGTCAAATTGTGGCAATTATGGGGCTTTTGCTGCACTACTAACCATCTGCTCAACTCTGTAAAACATTAACTTAACCTACAGTACTAGTCCAGACTGCTTACCTTGCAGGACAAAATATTGCCAAAGACCGAGAAGGTATCATACAATGCCTTGTTGTCTATAGACTCATCCATGTTCTTGATGAAGATGTTACCCACACCAGACTTCCTGAGTCCCGGGTCACGCTGAGACCACATTATTCGAACTGGTCGTCCCTTGATCACATCATAGTTCATTGTATCCAGGGCACACTCCGCTGTAACAAAAACAAAACTCTTAGAAGTACTTTCAATCTTTTCCTCTTAATTACCGTCTTCTAGTTTTTGTCTGCAATGTCTATTGTGTGTTTTTGAGATACATGTCTGTATTGTATATTAATAACATAAAAGTGCTCCTTTATTCATTTTACTTAAAAGTTTCAAAGACACTGTATAGCAACAGCGCTTCTGACCATATTAGGCATGACAAAAGAGCCACTAAAAAAAAAAAATTGTGCTGACTTCAGACCGTCTATAACATCTTGTAATATTAATTTGTCTGAACAGAGGAGCATTTTTAATATACAATATATACATCTCAAGAACACATTCAATACACATTGCAAACATTTCTGAAAACCCACCATGTGACACATGAACCTTGTTGTGACATACTCCCCCATGTTGTCAGAAGTGGTATTGCTACATAGGAATGGCTTTAAAGTTCGTTCTCTTTCAAAATTATTTCTGAAATACCTTGGGTTTTCAGTTCAACTACATTCTGGACCTAATTAGTACCTAATATGCCATTGATCATGCATTACATGAACATGTTTTTAATTAGTAAACATATGCAGTCATCAGTAACCTTTGTCGTAATTGCATGGTCTCATGTCACTTTCCCTTTTGTCTAGTTTGGCTCCAAATAATTAAAAAAAAAGTCCTCCTTAAACAAAATTTTGAATATCTGCCAAGAGTAAAAATAAAAACATACAGTGCTGGTTCATGGCACGTTTGTTTATCATAATGGCTAAATCATGTGGATTCAGAAGGGGTGTTTTACCATCAGCTGGTTGTTGGAAGTTAATGTAGGCATATCCAAGAGACCTGCGGGTAATTATGTCACGGCATACACGAATTGACATGATAGGCCCAGCAGGGGAAAACTTCTGGTAAAGCATGGCCTCTGTGACATCAGGGTGCAGATCTCCAACATACAAGGAGGCAAGAGGATAGGCTGGTCCACTGCTGTTCATCTTGTGTAACAGCTAGATAAGGGAAATAAAATAAAGCATCAACTGTGTACTGCACTGTTAATTTGATTCTGTTGACATGTGGCTCAACAGCAATTTAAAAAAGTTAAACATGCTTCAATTCTGGATAGAATTGTTCCCATACAGAGACCAGTATCAGTAATACTGGAACATAATCCTGAAAATAAAGGCTGATAAGTACTTACATGTACATGTCCATGCCCTGTACTTAATTAAAATTAAAAAAAAAAAACATACAAAAAAAAAAACACCACACTCACTCCCATTTTTTTTGATTTTATGAAAGAAAGCACAGGTAATTACACCACGTTGACTTTGAAACTCCTGTTGTGAGTCTCCAGGTGGAGAAGTAGCAGCATGTGAGTTGTTGGACGGAGCCGGCCATCTAGCATTACCATTAAGTTAGCATATATAGAATTGTTTTAGGTTGGAAAATCCCACCAGGAAAACTGCGACATATTCAATATGCAAGGCTATGGTTTCCAGATGTGGCTCGAATGTTGCTACAAATTAGACAGCCTTATTAAGCATTTAACCCAAAACTAGAGATGCACCAATTGATCAGACTGGGGACGAAATTTTCCAACTTTCAGCCTCACAAGTAACCGGTCCATTTTGCCCATGCACCATATATATCGCAGCACATTCAATGTGATAGTGCTGCGCACACACTCAGCAGGAGTAACATGTTAACATGGAAATATTTTACTAAGTGAACCATAGACTTAAATATTTTTAAGCCTTTTTTTCAATTTTTTCCTTGTAATGCGGGCCACCATAAATTTGCCCGGGCCTGTGATACCCCTTTTACACCAAGCTGGTTCCAGGGCTGGTGCTAGTGCTGGTGCTAGAGCCGGTTCGCGGTTGGTTCTAAGTAAGAACCGTTTGCTTTTACACTGAGCTGGTGCTGCCCAGGAGCTGGCCAGAGAGCCACGTCATCACGTCACCACGCCCCCTCGTTTTCATCCCCACCCTGATCAGGAAGCTGAGAGCCAAAAGCTGTTTTAATTTCAGCTGTAGCACTGTTAATATGGCACTTTATTAAGTTTTAATATTTTTTCAGGTAAAGTAACCCTTTAAGATCCCCAACCTGGGCTCAGTTTATCCAAATAACGCCTGTTAAAAAATTTGCTCTGAAAATTTCGGAATTTCTGGCTGACTGCCGGATCCGGAGCTGATTTATGGTTCCGCGTTAAATCGACGCAGAGCCTACGGCGTAGGGTACGGCGTACGGCGCCCGTCGCCGCGTAAGCTACGCCGTAGGCTCTGCGTCGATCGTCACACCATATGAGGAAGCAGACAGTTAAAAGCTGTTTTAATTCCTGCTGTAGCGCTGTTAATATGGCACTTTATTAAGTTTTAATATTTTTTTCAGGTAAAGTAACCCTTTAAGATCCCCAACCTGGGCTCAGTTTATCCAAATAAGGCCTGTTAAGAAATTTGACTCGAGAGCCAGCAGCCCCGGGGGACAGGAGCTCCTCTCCTCTCCTCAGGAGCTCCGCCGTAGGCTCTGCGTTGGTGTAACGCGGCGGAACCAGAACGGCGGGCTGGGAGGCGTCCCCGCGGGCCGGGAATATTTATGAAATAAATGGATGGAGCTGCGCTGCATCGGCGGGCTCCGCAGCCTCGCGTCCAAGCGTCCCAGGGCTGGAACGCTCCCCCGCGGGCTCGGACGCGAGGCTGCGCCGCTGCATCGGCGGCACGGAGCCCGCAGACGTTACTGTTGGTGGATTGTACCGTAGACCACTGCTGCTTCTGTTTTACTTCCATTATTAAATAAATGGATGTAATAATAAAAGAGTCTGCTAACTTAACCACCGTCTTCAACGCTACGTTGTTTAAAAACGGCGCTCTTCCGGGTTTACTCTGCTTTGGTTGTTCAGTAACACCGTCCCCAGCCCCGCCCCCAGCCCCCAACGTAACTGGTTCTAACGCTGGCCCAGCAGCTCAAAGGGGCTGGCGTAGCTCCCGTTTTGAGAGCCAGGAGCCGGCGCTTAGGCTGTGTAAAACCAAAGAACTGGTGCTAAGTCTGGCTCTAGCCCAGAACCAGCCCTGGAACCAGCTTGGTGTAAAAGGGGTATAAGTGGGCAAACAGGCCTGGGAAGCTGACTGGAACATGCCCACCTTATGTCAAATCAATGATAGAAGTTGGTAGCCATGGCCATAGATATACATAGTAAATGCTAGATCTCTCACGGCGCAAACTCGAACGTCCACTCCTGCGACCATCTTGCGACAGTCAAGCAGTCTGGACCGGATGTATTGAATGTAACGGGAGGTGAGTGATCTGAACAAACTCCAATACTCTGATCTCGCCGAAAACGTCACGGATTTACACACAGTTTGATTTCTTACAAACGTTATCAACGTGATTATAGTTATGGATGGTTGAATCTGTTGCAAGTGCAGTTGTCTCTTATAAAACCTAAGTTAATTTTGCAAGTTATCAAGGCTGAGACCAGCTAGGTTTTACAGAAACCAACAGCGATTTCGGGACAAACTAGTCTTTTGTCTACATTACCATCTTGTTTCAGTTATTGGCTGGGTTGCGTTTCCCAAAACCATAATTGCAAATCAAGACAATTCAATTTCCCATTAATGAACAAGTTACAATCAGTTCAGGGTAATTCGCCCCCATTTAGTTGCACCCCACAGATAGAGCTTCTTCTGTCAGTCTTTTTTTGTTCACTTGCCTAATCGGCCGGTGTAAATCAGATGTCAACTGTGAACTGTGTTTATACTGTACATAGAAATTCCACATTTGTCTATTGTTCATTCATTTGTTTATTGTTTACCTTTAATACCATAGAGCGAAACTACCGGAGTCAAATTCCTTGTTGGACAATGTTCGAACCTGGCCAATAAAGCTGATTCTGATTCTGAATAAGAGCCAGTATTAAAAGGTTAAAGTCCCTACTGACTGTCACATCCCAAAGGATGCGACATTTGCCCTCTGATTTGCCCCATCCCCTGAGGGAGGAGGTGGTGGGCAGCAGCGGTGGGCGTGAGTGGTGCCGTGAGTTTAACCAGCAGTTTCACATCAGTTGGAGAGGCATGATTGCTCTTTCTTTTCAATATAACCCAACTTAAATCACTCATGGTCTCATGGTATCGCTTTGTTACAACATCTTTCATTAAGATTTCTACAGGAGATTAATGACAAAATGTCAGCGTTTGGTTGCGGCAATCGCAGTTGTTTCCAAACAAGAGCTTGTGGGATCACCTTTCACCTGTAAAATACTGTTGGAGCCATTTGTTTAATTTTAGGATTTAGTGCTTTGGTTACGTTTTTATTAAAGATTTGATTACTGTTTGATTATTAAAATGTACAAACATTCAATTCACTTCGTCACCTTGAAATTCTTAACTTATTTTTGTTTCTGATAACTTATTCACCTTTAAAACTGTGTTATTTATTTCATATATAACTGTATATATTCATATTGTGTAATTCTTTCCATCTCATGTTTAAACCGTAGTTTGCAAAAGTTGAAAATTAAACAATTTGTTTCATTTTTTCTCTTACTGTACCGAAAATGAACCGAACCCTGACCTCAAAACCGAGGTACGTACCGAATCAAGACTTGTGTACCGTTACACCCCTAATCTGGAAACATTTCACACATTTAAGGTTTCCCAAAACCAGAGAGGGGAGGAGGAAGTGGGAACTTGCCCTAAGAAAGGATGGCTTTGTTGCAGCCAACAGGAATTGGTATTAGTCCAAACTATATTTTTAAATTTTGTTGCACAAGAGCTTGTACTTTTATTACTGAGGTGTAGTTTGTGTTGGTTTGAACCAGGCTGTAAATATGTTCATTTCTGATGCAAAGTTGGATATTTTATCCTGAGATTCAAAGAAGACTAAATTAAACTAAATTTAATTCCTTCATTTCTCTTTAGTTTTGAACAATACGCTTTCAATGTCAAGCCATCTGTCAATAACATTATTTAAAAATCACTTAAGGAGCAATGCTTTGTTTTTGGGGGTAAAACAGGCCCAAATTTGGGGTTATGGACGTGGTACTTAGGACACGTTTAAATTGAAATCAATTCAATTAAAACTTTATTTTAAAAAGGAGATGTTTCCAAACATTTAATAACTACATACTTTAGTGTGAGTACACAAAACCTTTTAAAACATAATTTAATACAATTCATAACCAAACTCCTGCTATGCAATGTCTATGTCTTCATTGAGTTGTAAAGGTGGAACCGCCATTGTTAAGCATCAATATGAGAAGGAACTAATCGTTTAATGCCAGCAAAAGCTAAAATAACGTAAAACCTACGTAAACGTGCATTCATATCCCTAAATATATATATATCCCTAAATATATATATATATATATATATATTAAAACATTATAAATATATCAACTAAAGACAAAACTGTTCCGCTTGAAGCCATTTTAGTTGAAGCTAACCACAAGTTTATAAAATATATATACACGATTCAAATTGTATTTGAAATGTTTTTAACTCTTTCGCGATTGCTGCTTTTGATTACATTTAAAATGTAAGCCAACACGCAAAAAAATGCCTTATTTTATGGTAGATTTAATTTTACCGCCACTTAAGTGAGCTTAGAAAACTGAAACTTGAGATTCAAAATTTCAAATAGCTGTGCAGTAAACGAGCACGAGATAAATGTATTTAAAAGTTGGAAGTGAAAATAGTTGAAAAACGTCTCAATCATACACACAAAAAAAACGTTACATTTTTAAACTGCCAAAACTTTGAATTAAAAAAATAAATAAAAAAGAAACAAAAAACGAAATATTTGCATACATACTTCACCAAAAATAGCTACATTTTAACTAAAGATGAAGAAACTGGCATCAGACACCAGCAAACGTAAAACTTGGGCAGAAAAACTTACATTTAATGCAACGACGGAGGACTTTTCAATGCAGCTGCTCTTGAGCAAACGATGTGCATGAGCTCTGGCTTGTTTTCATTTGATTACCGCGTGGCAACACCTGCACGCCTCCGCCACACGATTTCAATTAGAGCCTAAATTATGGGCCGAGTTAAATCGACGCAGAGCCTACGCCGTAAGGTGCGCGTCAACGCGTACCCCACCTCGTAGGCTCTGCGTTGGTGTAACGCAGACCATAAATCAGCCTTAAGCAAGGAGGCCGATTTTAGACGTCACACTCCGCGGTGGAAAATAGTTCCTATTAGCTAAACTAAATTGAGCTTTAAGCTTGTTGGTACAGAAAGACAATATAACGTTTAAATGTCTAAAATTATGTTACAGATATATTAAAAAAAATGAATCAAAGCTTTTACGTGAACAAATGAAGACATAATTTTCCTCTTATCTGAAACGAAACTTTATTTCACTGAATGGTCTTTGACACTTTCCTATTTTTCACATTTAAAGTGAAACTAGAATGGTTTTAAGTACATAAACACAAAGCTAGAATTACACCAACCATTGTTTATCTCCATTTCATCACTGCTTTTATAGCTATTCTAAATTTTCACAACCACGTGTGCACTGGGTAATGGACTGTTACAGAAGCAAATTTTTGCCATAAGACTTGTCAGTAAAAACAAAGCAAATAGATACCTGATATACAGACAGGCTTCGTTCCACATTCACTAACTGCATTTTCATCAAGCATAATAATGAAATGATTTTTTTTCTTTTTTTTCCCCCAACAGAAGACTTCAATTCATTGGAGCATTGTCAGAGTAAACAGACCACCAGCTAAAATGTGGAATGGTGTCTTCAACTACAGTAATGTGGAATGTAGTGGTGATAGATGGTATTGTGACACTGAGCTTCTTTCCAAGATGACAAAATGGGCTTCTCCACCTTCTAACAGACCTGATTTTTGAGGTGACAACTCTTGCCAGCTATCTTCATCAGCCGTGTGATTCACCTGGTTAAAAACTGAGGTTTTAACAGCTTTAGTGATCTACTTCCTACTTCAAGATTTCAAACAAGCAGATGCTGCTACCTAAAGGAAGATACTAAATGCTGCAAGAGAAAGCCAGGCACAAAAACATTTTTGGAGAAAACAACCGCTTTAAGAGGCATATTTTGCAAGCAGGGTTGATACAGTGTGGTAAGACATTTTCAATTAACATCAATAAAAGGTTACTTTAGGTTTTACATACAGATGATAGTCAATCTTGCAAAATACATGGAACCACATTTACGCACATACAATTTTCATTGTACTGAGATCAAGCAGCACCTGAACAGTGAGTAAAACTACAATGACAATCCATACTCAGCCCCAAAAAAAAAGAGAGCACTGCTGTTTCCAAAAGCTTAATCATGTGGAATGTCTTATGTTTGAACAAATCTAATATGACAATTTAAGGGGTCCCTTAGAAATTTAAACTGTTAATTTCTTAAATTGATTTAGGAGCATACCAACAAGATGTCAGTGTCACAATACAGCCTGCCTCCTTTCTGTATGAGCCCACAGCAGAATTGCATTTATCTGAATACAGGATTGTACGTCTGGAAATTTAAACAGAAAACTGTTTTGGGGTTGTGACGCAAATGGAACGCCTACCATCACAGTGTTTAGTGGAAATCAACTGCCAGTTCAATTACCATACAATAAAACCTGTAAATATTATGAGGAATCACAAAATAGAAAAGTAACAAAACAAAAAAAGGGGATGAAAAATGCACAACAATCTAGCTGGGACAAAGGAATTTGGAAGGACGATTAGAATTCACAACACCCCCCTCCCCCCAGAACATACACACATTCATTCACACTTGCTCGCTCACTGCATACAGACCTATACACAAAGCTGGCAAAAACAACAGCAAAATGGAATCACTAATCAATACAACATGTTTCCACAAAGTGACTGAATTTGCTAACAACTGAAAATTACCCTGTCACCTCACAGTGAACTGAGAGGGGTAAACTAGTTGGTCAGGAGCAATTCAGGCTGCTTGTCATACAGAAGTGGGAGGGGCTGATGGAGTGGAGGGGGATGTATTTAAGCTGTCTGTGTTTAAGATAAGAGTGTAGGTGGATTAACAGTGCAATTCCTTTAGTTTTCCCCATCTCCGGTTTCTCCCTCATCTGCCTGGTTTTCTGATGTCCACAGCTGGTGACAGAGGAAAAAAAAGTTAAGATTTCCTGTTAATTTAAAAAAAAAAAGATTGATCACACCCCAACGGTTTGCAATGTTAAACTCACAGTCAGGTTGTCCCTTAGTAGTTGCATGATCAGGGTGCTGTCTTTGTAAGAGTCCTCGTTCAAAGTGTCAAGTTCAGCAATGGCTTCATCAAATGCCTACGTAGAAAAAGTTTTGAAGGTGAAACTTTTAACTTTCTTTATTATAATTGTTCCTAATAAGTTACAGGTTGATTCAATGCACTGACTTTACAGGCTGTATTTCATACCGTCTTAGCCAGGCTGCAGGCCTTGTCAGGGTTGTTGAGGATTTCATAATAGAAGACTGAGAAGTTGAGGGCCAGACCAAGCCTGATGGGGTGTGTTGGCTGCATCTCCCCCTTGCTAATGTCAAAAGCTTGCTGGTACGCCTGCTGGGAATTATCCACTGTATCTGTGTAGGCACAAGAGGATATACATTTATTATTGAAAAAAGTTATTGATTCTGGCCACTTGAGGGCAGTAGAAAAAAAAATTAATCATCCTGCTTGATTGCAGTGGAATTAGGAACTTGTTTGCATACAGTTGCATTGCACATTAAGACAGTATTTAGAGATGCTATCATTACTATTAAGTTAGTATTACCCTCCTTTATCCCACACTTTACAACCTAGGAGCAGCATAGTTAGCTATGCAGGTGCTATGCTTCGTGCTATATATTTAAGTATTACGGTTTACTAGCCATTTTGGTGGAAGCAAGAGAACTGCAACCAGTAAATAAGTTTGATGGGCTTTGATTAAGAGCTGCCAACTGTTTCTGGAAAGATGACACGGGGAACAGAATTTCCATTTTCCTCCTCCATAAGAAACACCAAAATTGCATAGTTTATAAAAAAAAAAACAATGGAACACTGTTTTGTTTGATTAATGCATTAAAAAAAAAAAAAAAGTATAAAATAATGTTTCAGCAAACTGTTTAACATCACACATTTAAAAATAGCAAATTCTCACTTACCCTTCTTAGTATCCCCAGATGCAACCTCGGAAAGGTATCTATAATAGTCACCTTTCATTTTCAGATAGAACACCTTGCTTTCAGCAGAAGATGCATTGGCAATAAGAAAGTTGTCCAGTAGTCCCTGAAACCAACAGTTTGGAGATTCTGTTTAGTGACTACATAGTTCAATTACACACAAGCACCTGTGTCACAATGGTGTAAATTAAAACTGCATTCAAGTATGAAAGAAATAATAAAAAAAAAACAACTTACAAGCACATCATGGCAGATTTCCTGCAGCTCAGATTCTATCTTCTCCCGATATTCACGTGCCATCTGCTGTTTTTTGTCATTGCCTTCAGTCTTCTGCTCAATGCTGGAGATGACACGCCAGGATGAGCGGCGTGCTCCTACCACATTCTTGTAGGCAACAGAAAGAAGGTTGCGCTCCTCATTTGACAGCTCCGCACCTTGCTCTGTCACAGACTTCATGGCTGCAGCCATGTCATCGTAGCGTTCAGCCTGCTCAGCAAGCTTGGCCTTCTGTACCAGGTCGTTCTTATCCATTTTCTAGAGCATAAGTATAAGAAAATGTAGAATGAATGACAGTTATGCTTAATAAAACAAGATGAGTAAGGTTTATCAGGAACACTTTGCCATGTCTGTTCAGCAGGCATTCTTTTGTGGTTTAACTTCATGTGTTTTAACAATTCTTTTATTATATAAATCTACTAAATTTAGTGTAAAGTGTGTACAGTAGTGAACTGGGCCCACTGGCAAGTGGGTCAGTCCTACATCTGAGGTTAGCTGCTAGCTAGTCTCTCACCCCTCTGGTTTCAGTCCAACCTTTTGTCTGAATTAATCAGCAGACTGAAAAATTTACCATTAACGAATTTAACACACATTACAGCTTTACTGGCTGGACCAACATGGTTTGATCATCACCCACCGAACCATGGGGAGCTTTCCCGGGTCAGGCTTTAATGCCCTCCCTTAGGTTGCATTAGCGCCAGCGAGCTACTGCATTTATCTCCAAATGGCAAATTAATTTGATAAATAAAATTGGATGGATTCAAATCCCGTGTAAATGTATAGTTCGGTGTGAAATGTAACTGGATTAATAAAGAGCGTTAATGGTGCTAATCTGTCGCCAGAGCGAATGGAGGTAGCTGGGTGGGCCAGCGCTGTGTGAGTGAGCAGCGAGGCCGGGGCGGCCGGACCTGCATCAGTATCTGGAGACACGCTGTCAATCACTACACTCGACATTCTCTTTAGCTTTAACAAAAATACATTGTGTAGTTTTGTGAATGGGGTTGGCGTTCAATTCATTTCTGAATCTGAAGCCAGGCCCGGCCAGAGCCTGTCGGAACAAAGTGTCATGGAACCCGACTGTCGGTGGCTCGCTAGCCCCGCTAGCATCAGCTAGCATCAGCTAGCTCCAGCTAGCCTTTCGGTTTTGAAGGCTTCTCGACAAGATTGAGCGGAGCACGAGAAAAACAGCCCTTCTACCACTGAGCTACAAATGAAACCGTAGTATTATCGTGTTGTATTGAAACACGCGAGGATGTTACACTTACAATATTGGTGACTTTTAATCCTGTTTTGTGTTTTTTTCTCGCTCACTGGACGATGCAAGCTCCGTCCTCCGTGTCGCTCAGCGTACAGGGCAGTACCACTTCCGCTACACTGGCACTGGTGTTTCCTCCTTTCTCACCACATCTGCCTTACGTAATGCAGCCCTGCTCCGGGATGAAGATCATTAACCTGGACAGCAACACACACTCATGCTTATCTCCATTTAATTATTTTTGATACACCTATTATGTATGTGTATGTATATATATATATATATATATATATATATATATATATATATATATATATATATATATATATATATATATATATATAAATACCTTCACACGACAATAATTTATATATATATATACATATACATATACACATATATATGTGTGTACCTCATATATGTGTGTGTGTATGTATATGTATATATATACATTATTGTCGTGTGAAGGTATTTATATATATATATATATATATATATATATATATATATATATATATATATATATAAACACACACACACACACACACACATACATACATACATATATACACACACACACACACACACACACACACACACACACACACACATATATACATATATACACACATATATATATATATATATACATACATATACATACATGCATGCATATATACATATACATACATACATATATATGCATGCATATGTACATATACATGCATATATACATATATAAATACATACATACATACATACATACATACATATATATGCATGCATATATACATATACGCATGCATACACATACGCATGCATACACATACATATGCATACATATGCATACACATACATATGCACACACACACACACACACACACACACACACACACACATAGTGGGGCACAAAAGTATTTAGTCAGCCACCAATTGTGCCAGTTCTCCCACTTAAAAAGATGAGAGAGGCCTGTAATTTTCATCATAGGTACACTTCAAATATGAGAGACAGAATGGGGGGAAAGAATCCAGGAAATCTGTGACAACCCCAGTGTGTGGGGGGGTTGTTTGTATTAGTATATGGTGTCCTGTTCGCTTTCTCCCCTTTTCTGTTACAGGTTGGATTGCTTAATTGGACTCTGGTGCGTGTGGCTGAGTGGGCGGGCCTACGTTCATTAAAAACCCACCTGTGTGCTCTGCTGCTGCTGCTCTGCTGCTGCCGCTTTGCCTCTCTGCGTCCCATTCCTGGCTGGACGCTGCAGCTGACCTGTGGTTCCACCTTGCCGTTGTCGCTGATAACCTTAGTTACTTTTATTCTTAGCTGATTTATATTTCTAAAATAAATACTGTATTTGTTACTCATTACTTCCCTCCTGCGTTTTGTTTGTCAGAGAGCTGAGCCAGCTCTGACGAATCACATTGTACTGTAGGATTTTTACTGAATGAATTGGTAAATTCTCCGGTAAAATAAGTATTTAGTCACCTACAAATAAACAAGATTTCTGGCTTTCACAGACCTGTAACAACTTATTTAAGAGGCTCCTCTGTCCTCCACTCGTTACCTGTATTAATGGCACCTGTTTTAACTGGTTATCAGTATAAAAGACACCTGTCCACAACCTCAAACAGTCACACTCCAAACTCCACTATGGCCAAGACCAAAGAACTGTCAAAGGACGTGAGAAACAACATTGTAGACCTGCACCAGGCTGGGAAGACTGAATCTGCAATAGGTAAGCTTGGTGTGAAGAAATCAACTGTGAGAGCAATTATTAGAAAATGGAAGACATACAAGACCATGATAATCTCCCTCAATCTGGGGCTCCACGCAAGATCTCACCCCGTGGGGTAAAAATTATCACAAGGACGCTGAGTAAAAATCCCAGAACCACACGGGGGACCTAGTGAATGACCTGCAGAGAGCTGGGACCAAAGTAACAAAGGAACCATCAGTAACACACTACACCGCCAGGGACTCAATCCTGCAGTGCTAGACGTGTCCCCCTGCTTAAGCCAGTACATGTCCTGGCCCATCTGAAGTTTGTTAGAGAGCATTTGGATGATGCACAAGAGGATTGGGAGAATGTTATATGGTCAGATGAAACCAAAATAGAACTTTTTGGTAGAAACACAACTTATTGTATTTTGAGTGAAAACCTCCTTCCATCAGCAAGGGCATGTGGCTGGGTCTTTCAGCATGACAATTATCCCAAACACACCGCCCGGGAAACGAAGGAGCGGCTTCGTAAGAAACATTTCAAGGTCCGGACTGGCCTAGCCAGTCTCCAGATCTCAACCCCATAGAAAAGTCTGTGTTGCGCAGCGGTAGCCCCAAAACATCACTGCTCTAGAGGAGATCTGCATGGAGGAATGGGCCAAAATACCAGCAACAGTGTATGAAAACCTTGTGAAGACTTACAGAAAACGTTTGACCTCTGTCATTGCCAACAAAGGGTATATAACAAAGTATTGAGATTAACTTTAGTCCTTGACCAAATACTTATTTTCCACTATAATTTGCAAATACATTCTTTAAAAATCAGACAATGTGATTTTTCTGGATTTTTTTTTTTCATTTTGTCACTCATAGTTGAGATATACCTGCAATGAAAATTACAGGCCTCTCTTATCTTCTTAAGTGGGAGAACTTGCACAACTGGTGTCTGACTAAATACTTTTTTGCCCCACTACACATACATACATACATACATACATACATACATACATACATACATACATACATACATACCAAAAGTCTGTACACAATTCCCCATATATATATATATCCCCATATATATATATATATATATATATATATATATATATATATATATATATATATATATATATATATATATATATAATGGTCTGTGTTGCAGCAGTTCTGAAGAAGCCTCTGACTGAAGACAACCTGTTGCCGAATCACTGTGTTGTGAAGAGGATGCTCAGGGTTGTCAATGACCTTCTTCATTATATGAAGTATCTCCCTTCACACAATCAGCTCCAGAGCAGTCTCCAGAACAGAGCCAGCCTTCTTTATCAACTTGTTCAGTTAATTTAAGTCACATGCTCGGATGCTGCTCCACCAACAGATGACCGCAGCTGTGATTGTAATCTCCAAGATATTTGAAATATTGCTGCAAATGCTGAAGAACCTACGCTTCTTAAGAAGGTGGTCTGTTTGTCAGGTAGTCAGTAATCCAGGTGATTTGTGGAGGCATCCACCTGTGTCTTCTGGAGTTTCTTATGTAGTAATGCAGGCTGGATGTTGTTCAATGCACCGGAGAATCCAAAGACATAATCATCACAGTGCTACTTGCTTTGTTCAGATGAATGTGGGTTTGTTGAAAAAGGTGTACGATGGCTTCTTCAACTACATCCACATTAAGATGACAGTAAGCCATTAATCATAGCCAGCTGTAAATCAAAATACAATGCTCCTCATTGTGCATACATTTGTGGATTTATATAATTTTACATGATGAGGTACATTTAAATTCACTCACACTCTATAGTTATCATGGATGTGAAGTTTAGCCATACAGACCAAAACTGTTTATGAAGCAGGCTGTAAGTTTTTTCTGCTGCAAAACTAGACATTTCAACATAAGAGTCGATTCATTTTTGCAGCCAGCCCGTAGAGCTTAGTTGAGGAACTGCAATTTTTCTTCACTTCCTGATTTGTGTCAGACTATCAAAGTCGATGCCGTAAACTTGCTTGGATGTCCACCTTTAGGAATATGGTCAGCTGTTTTGAATGATTTCCATAATTAAATACTCCTTTCTCAGTGTAAAAAGATGAAGTTTAAACTGTTTGGTTCTGGCCTTCTGCATTTTATGGGGACAAATGACTAAGTGTAAATGTACACATAATGCTATTGCTACAGTTCTAGTATTTGAACATTTTTCCAAATTGTTATCAAATATCCATGAATAAGGAATATGTTCTCTTGGACAAACTCATGTTCTGGCTATATTAAGTTTCCTACTTCAATGAACATCCATTTTGACATACAAGGAATTCTTCCCGTCACATTTATGTTACTGCCTATAGGACCAGAACGGTTACAAATCATGCTTGATTTCAGAAAATCTTCAGCAAATTTGTGAAAATCCAATGTCAATCTCTAAACACAATACTGAACTCAGAGGAAAATATAGGAGCAGAAAGAGGTAATAGTCACCAGAACCATGACTTAGTAGAGTTTTAGTAGATTAGGATGTGGATATGTTTCCCTACCCTCAAAAACATTAATTAGTTCTAATATTTGATACTTTGTATAAAGAGTTTATTAACTGTTACATTTATATTTTAATGAAATATTTGGCATAAATATAAGTAAAATAGTTTTTCCTCCTTGGCTCAGTGCTAAACTATAATTCACTCAATTTTATAAATAAAAACAGGAGCCCAGCCCCATTTGGATCCTCAAGTAACACTTTTACTTAAGGATCATTAGTGCCAACATCATAACTTGATTTGCAGACAGAACTTTTAATCACAACCCTTTTCAGTCATTTTCCATTTCTTATTGACCTGAAGAATGCACAAGATTAAGTATAGTGACAGCATGAAAGCAGCATGTATTGAGTTAAAGTGTGTTTCCTTTACTTACTCTGCAATAAGCTGGCAGCGTAATAACAACTGGATGGAAAATTTTTCTGCTCAAATGCATCCAGCCTAGCAGCAAGAACTCTTCTTTCTGACCAGCAGCGGAGACACCATGATGCAAGCAAAGATTTTAATTTTTACATTGATTCTGCTCCCATGGATAGTGCTGTCTACTGCAAAAGATGAAGATTTGCAAGCAAGAAAACCCACAGTAAGAAATCTTTTGGGGTTTTAACATAGTCTTAATAAGAAAGACAGAAATGATAGTCTGGGCTGAGTGGAAGAAAAAAAACTAAGCAGTAGTTTTCTTACTTTTGCAGATGGAGATTGTAAATACTCTTGACAATGGCTTCCAACGAGACACAAACTCTGATCCTGTGATGAATCAAGAAGCCATTGGTACGGTTTATTTCAACAAAATAGTTTTTGACTACTTTTTAGAAATCTGATTATGCAACAGCCATTCTTCCACATATTTGTGAATGGGGCTAAAGCCCATATTATGTAATAATGGGGCTGATCAAGTGTCCTTGTCTAAACTATTTCTTGTGCTTTTTAAGCTGCAGCTTCATATTGCATAGCTTTTTTTCACCTGATTTGCATATTAATCAAACATGCATAACCTTTTTCCAGAGTTGCCAACATGTCTAATGTGCGTATGCCTTAGTGGCTCTGTATACTGCGAGGAGGTGTCCCCTGATATGACAGCTGTGCCTCCACTTCCAAAGGAAACTGCTTACCTCTATGCTCGTTTCAACAAAATCACAAAAATAACCAACAAAGACTTTGCTGACATCGGTAAAAAAAAAAAAAAAAAAAAAGTTATGATTTTCAAAATATTTCATTTTTAAGCAATCTTCAGGTTCTTTCTCCCTTTATTTTTTTTTTCCAGCTACATTAAGAAGAATTGACCTGACTGGGAATCTCATTGCCGAGATAGAGGATGGGGCTTTTTCAAAACTCCCCAACCTTGAGGAGCTCACTCTTGCAGAAAACAGACTGGCCAGACTTCCTATGCTGCCCATCAGCTTAATGTCTTTCAGTGCCAGTTTCAATGCGCTTAAAACCCAAGGTGTAAAAGCAAATGCTTTTAAAGTGAGTTAACAAACTGGCCAACTAATCTCATGTTAAAAATTACAGCAAGTATCATGGTGATTAGTTGCACAAGACTTTTTAATCACATATTGGCCCTATGTTGTTGCAGAAACTCACTAAACTGGCATATCTTTATCTGGGGAACAATGAACTCACAGCAGTACCCCAACTTCCAGAGTCTCTTCAAGTTGTGCACCTACATGTAAGTGCTTTTGTTAATCACTACAATCAGAGTAACAAATAAGAAGTTGTGTAGACGCCACCACATGTTTTTGTCTATTTGGCAATTGTGTCGACAAAATAGTCAATTTTTTTTTCTTTGACTGGTTTCCTACAGAATAACAAGATCTCAACAATAACCGATGACACATTCTGCAGAGGTAACACCAGCTACTACATCCGGGCCAAACTGGACCAGGTGAGACTGGATGGGAATCCCCTTCAGCTGTCGCAGCACCCTGAGAGCTTTATGTGTCTGCACACTCTCCCAATTGGTTGGTACAACTGAAATAAGAAAACAGACATCTTTGCTTTTGATGGAGGTAGACATTCTAGGGATGTTCCGTGTGAACTGAATGAGTGCAGACTAAAGATGAACAGGGAGTGTTAATAAAACAAAATCGTAATAATCAAAAGCAGAATAAATTTAAGTAACATTTTTATACACTCAATACATCCACTGTACAACTTCTTTTCTTATGTTAAAATTATAAACACAAATATGTTGTTTTTGTCCTTTTTACTTAACAGTCATGTCTTGGCAGGTGCTATTCAGTGTTTAACATTGTGCACTAACACAATCTTGGTATGTTTCCATGAACAAAGGAAACTTTTGCTGTGATTATATTCAGCCTTGATCTTATACCAGCTGTATTATCACGGTGGTGTTAATCTTTATTCTTGAATTGACCAAATACACAATAAAACCTGCATACTAAAAATGAGTTGTCCATGATATATTCAACCCTTTACTTGCTGAAAATGGTCAGTATTGCGATGGGGTTGTTGAAATTTGTGAAGAAGCACAAGTCCAACAATGCATTCTTAGGTGATGTTTGAGAAGTCAGTTTATTCACTTGGCTGCAGGCTGATCAAGAACTATCTGACCATCCACAATCTTCTGCTGGTACTCCCGCTCTGCACGTTTCCTTCGGTAGACATCATCTGGAAAGAAGAAGAAGAAGAAGAAGAAGAAGAAGAAGAAGAAAAAAGTAAAAATTCAAAAACTGAAAGTTAGTGCTGCTATGATTAAAAATGTGATCTATGGATGCCCAACACTTCCACATCTCATTTTAACAGCAAACTTTCTAAACTCTATGCCCTTTGACACTGCATCACAAAAAAGCACCACAACTATATTGCGCTGTTACACTTAAGTAACCCAGCAAGTGCAACAGTGTGAAAGTAAGGGAGCTTCCAAAGCAGACAGTTGTCATACACAAAAGCACATTTATAATATGTTCAATTTAATTGATTATACTTGTACAGTGGCAATTCACAACAAAGACATCTCAATGTACTTAAACCAGAAAGCATTCAAAGTTTACAGAGTTAGATATGATCCAATTATTTATTTATATAAGACTCACTCTTGTGAGAGAGTACAAATAGTTGAATGAGATGGGATCAATGGTATAAAGAAAATGAGTCTGGAGTAACCAGGAGGCACTGATTCATCAATACTAGCATTTCTGTAAGGCAAAATACATTATTTTGATTATCACATATCAAGTTTTTCACCAAGAGATTTAGAAAGGAGAGGCCTAATATTAGAACCCCAATTCCAAAAAGGTTGGGGAACTGTGGAAAATGTGAATAAAAACAGAATGCAAAATTTGTAAATCTCAAACCATATTTTATTAATTTGGCCTATCATGACATGGAAAATATGGCCATGAAGGCCCTGAACTGTGGAGCCCCTATATCCTGCATCAGACAATGGGACACTATTCCTCTCTTAAAACTCCAGCAACTGGTCTCCTTACTTTCTAGACGTTTACAAACAGTAGTCAGAAGAGGACACGGAAAACATAACCCAGTTCCAACTTTTATGAGATGGGTTGCTGCCATAAAATTCAAAATGACCTAATATTTTCCATGAAATGTCAACATGCCTCATTTTCAACATCTGACATGTTGTTTGTGTTTGCAAATCAGTGCAAGGTTTAAAGCATTAATATGCCAAAGATCATCTGGCCTTAACCAGCTCTTACAAATTAGGTAATACTACATCAGATAAAAAACAATATTATCAATTATATTACTGTCATCATTTGCTTAACATTAAATAGTCATGTAAAAAAGTTAGTACCCCGCTTTCGATCCAAAAACAGTGATGTTATTTATTTATTTAACAAAAATGTGTGTTTTGGGGTATATAGCCCACATAATTACTGGTACCACAGGATTTATGAAGGTAGTCACTATAATCCAGCTTCTGATTAATTGATTATCAATAGATTACAGATGTCTTTAAAAGGGGACAATTTGACAATATACTGGTCTGGAGCATTCAGGGGTATATTAATCCAACACCATTTGTTTATCCTTGTGCCCGGTGCCCTGTTGGATGAAAATTTCAGCAAGAACACTTTATACCCATTGTCAAGCATGGTAGAAGAGGGGTGATGATTTGGGATTTTTTGCAGACACACAAACTACAAACTTTGAAATCACTGAGTCAACCATAAAGCCCCCTGTAAACAAGTTCATTTAGCTTCAAATAAGAGCCCATCAATTTAACAGGTAAAGCTTGTTCAAAATGGCCATGCTAGAGTGGCTGCAAAATAAAAGGTTTTGGATTCTGAACTGCAGCAATGTTTCAAGAAAATATGCTGCAAAATTGTTTGCTCTGAGATAGGGATGGGCGGTATGGACTGATACATTTATCACGATAATTTCTGGCATTTATCCCGATAAAAAAAATACCAATACAAAAACGTCATCAACGGGAATTTATGCTTCTTTCTTTCTTTCAGGCTCATTTCATTCTTTCGGGCTCATTTCTTTCTTTCTTTCAGGCTCATTTCTTTCTTTCAGGCTCATTTCCTTCCTTCCTTCCTTCCTTCCTTCCTTCCTTCCTTCCTTCCTTCCTTCCTTCCTTCCTTCCTTCCTTCCTTCCTTCGGCTTCCATTCATTGAGGGTTGTGGGCTATAGTATATGCATCTCTTTTAACGTCTTGCCACATATTTCTGTCAGATTTAGGTTTGTACCTGGTGTCGCGGCAAACCTTGCTTCTTTTTCTTAACCATTCTGTTGGAGATATGCTGGTGTACTTGGGATCATTGCCTTCTAGCATGATCCAATTTTGGCAAAGCTTTAGCTGTCAGACAGAATGATTTGATACAGAGGACAGTCAACTCAATGACTACAACCTGCCCAGGTGCTGTGGCTGCAAACAAGCCCATATCTTCACATCTCTACCATCTTGCTTGACAGCTGGTGTACCGCGGTTGAATTGGTTTGATATTGGATATTGGATATTATGAATTCAACACCCTTAAAACTTGTGATACATAACACCGATTGTTTTCATTAAACCTAATTAAATCAGCCCATATATATGATTTTATAATAATTACTCTCTTGTGATATATAGTCTAGATGACCATGAACACATCACAAGCAATAATATGAACATAATCAGTGGTATGTATCACAAGTTTTATGGGTGTTGAATTCATTAAACCACATTAAATCAGCCCATACACTGTATATGATTTTTAAATCAGCCCATATATATATGATTTTTTAATAAATACTGTTTTGTGATATATAGTCTAGATGACCATGAACACATCACAAGTGGTTTGACCAAAATCAGTGGTATGTATCACAAGTTTTATGGGTGTGGAATTCATAATATCCAATATCCAATATCAAACCACGGTGTCTTTCTGTTTGTTCAGGTGCTAATTTGATAACTGGAGCTATGCTGTCAGATCATTATTATTTCAAGAAATCAGGGTTTCTTCTAGTAGCACTTCTTCAGAGGTCACAAAAGGTGAGTAGTGTTTTGTTCCAGCTCTGTTTTCATTACGTACCATCTATAAACTCAAGGTCAGCTCATAAATTGCCAACTTGTGTTTTGTTATGTAAAATGCTAACAGGCTAATAGTGTCTACTGTACCCTTCACATATATAAAAAGCCAGAACAGGATGCGGTAAATGTCTCAATGAATACTCACAGAAAGTCTCTCGTCCTATCCTCACATTGATCATGATCCACTCCATGACTCCTCCGATGCAAAAGAAGATGGGAAGGAACCTGTACGAACCAAAACGTCGTTTCCCAGGCACAAGGTTGAACACATCTTTCAGGGTTTTGCTCCTGTAAAACATCTCGGCTATAGACTTTGAAACAAGCTGTGCCTCAGACAGCCTTTCATGGAAGCGATTCAAAACAACGCAGGCAGCAACTTTTACCTCCGCCGTCCTTTACACGCATTATGAGAGCGAGTGGCGTGGGAGTACGCTCGTTTCGGGGCACGGCGCACACAAACCGGGCGGAGCTCTTGTCAGTCAATACATAAGCTCAGCGACGATGAATAAAACGAGTGGATCAGACGACAGGAGTCGTAACATCCGGTTAAACGAGGTACGTACAGGACTGTCTGGGGAAATTAGAATATTGTGATTTTCTGTAATACAAAAAGAAAATTGTAATACATTCTAGATTCATTACAAATCAACTGAAATATTGCAAGCCTTTTATTATTTTAATATTGCTGATCATGGCTTACAGTTTAAGAAAACTCAAATATCCTATCTCAAAAAAATTGAATATTCTGGGAATCTTAATCTTAAACTGTAAACCATAATCAGCAAAATTAAAATAATAAAAGTCTTGCAATATTTCAGTTGATTTGTAATGAATCCAGAATGTATGACATTTTTGTTTTTTTTATTGCATTACAGAAAATAAAGAACTTTATCACAATATTCTTATTTTCTGAGACAGTCCTATATAGACAGTACTCGAGTTGAGGGGGGATGAGGGGGGATGGCATCTCTCCTGAAATAAAAACGGTCAAAATCATCCCCCCTGTAAAACTGCCATCCCCCCTTTCCATCCCTTATGTCATTTCATCAATGAATGTGGTATTACGGCTATTTCAACATTTAGAGTCATCACCAGAAAAATAACACCAGAAAAATAACTTATTTGACAATTTTCACCTGTTTCAAGTACATTTTCATTTGAAATAAGTAGAAAAATCTGCCAGTGGGACAAGATTTATCTTCTCATTACAAGCAAAAAAATCTTGTTCCACTGGCAGATTTTTCTACTTATTTCAAATGAAAATGTACTTGAAACAGGTGAAAATTGTTGTTTTTTCCAGTGATGAGTCTTGTTTTAAGTGTAATGAGATTTTGTTTTACTAAAATGAGACATTTTAACTAGAATTAAGACAAATATTCTTGTTAAGATTTTGAGTTTTTGCAGTGATCCATTTTACTTATCCTGTGAAGGACAGAGTCATATTGATAAGTTCAGAAAACTGTTTTTTATTTTTGTGTTTTCATGTATTTTATGCAAGCCCAGTGGATATTTAAAGCTTACAGAAGGCTGTATTTAACTGCTGCTATGTCATTCCTGCAGTATTTCTGCAGGTGTTTTGGTCAGTCCTATTATTTGTAATATATTATATTATTTGTATTCAGCACAAATTATCTGTCCCCATATGATAAAATCCACCATCCCCCCTGATCTTTTTTTACAACTCGAGTACTGTCCTATAGATATGTATATGTGTGGCACTAGTGTTTAAACCCACTGAACAGAGTTCTACTTATTACCATATTATATATTCAAATTTTCTTTATGATCTTCTAGTGATTTATTTCCTCTATTCCCACACGAAGCACGTGATATATACACAGTAGCCTACAGTATACAACATTGTATTTTCAATGACATTTTGTGTTTTTTAAAAGTATATATTTTTGTAACGTTACTTGCATAACTACAGATTTTTTTAGAAGAAATACACAAATATAGTAATCTTATGTATTAAAGTTAGCTATACTAATAAGGCACAGCTAACATTGTCCCCAAAAATCAATAAAAATTCAATGTGTTTGTTTTTGCCAGGATTCAAATTAAACATTGCCTGCCAGGGTCTCCTGCGTTACATTTAGAGATCATTTCTTATTTAAACAATCTTAAAATTAATAAATGTAGAGCACACTCAACATAACCGACATTTGATTGGATGTTAGAATATGTATGCATTGTGTGAGGTTTTGTGTTTAATATTAACTCGATTGAAACATTTAACCATGATACTAATTAATGAAATGAAACAGATGAGTTTATTTTGGCTGGAATGAGTAAACACATCACTGTTAATGACAGCATGGGATATTATAAAGCACACACATCAGATACATACATTATACATACACAAGACACTGACACATGCAACAACTATGAAGAGCTGTAGAAATAGTACCATATAAGGGGCTAAGAGGGAAATTAGTTTCACCACAAATCTATTGGACAACAGCTTATAATAATTATAAAAAAAAAAAACATACTACTCAGAGTAAAATGTGACTTGTTTTCAAGATGGCTTTCACTGTATTCTTTTTTTTTTTATGTAAATACATTTTATCAATAAGATATATCATCACTAGGCAATGGATTGTTCTAAACAGACTTTTATTACCAACTATTAAACCATACCTTTTTACAATATTCCTTTTTCTAGAAATATCAAATATGCAATTGTGGTAGGTGATAATGTGTTGTGCTGAATTAGGTGTAAAAATCAAGAATTCACATTTTTATTGTCTTTTTTTGTGGTTCCTCTTTAGCAATGTGCCACACTGCCCCCCCCACACAAAAAAAGTGTCACTAAAACAAAGGCCATTTTTAAAAAAAATGTCCATGTTTTTGCATGATACAAAGTCAAATCAGTAACAGTAATGTCGCTCACAACGACTGTGTTGTAGGTCAGTCTTCAACTTTGTGAGCTGGTCTACAGAAAGTCCAGTGATGCTCAACAGTGTTCTCATTTGCACGCTCACTCATGTGATGCACACGCGTGTTCCGAATAGTGAAACCTTGTTTCATTATGTAGTCCATGAGGTGAACCCTTAGTGATACCTCTTGATGATAGTCACATGGTCCGAACGTGAACGACACCTGACAGTCTCTGGTGTCCATCATGTGTTTGTTCCATTTGGTGAAGTTGTTGGAAATGCCCTCTAGCAGGGCGTGAACCTTTGTTGTTATGGTCAGCTGTGTGATGATGACAGCGACTGGGTTTGAGTATTTTGATAGTTTCCGGGTGCTGGAGAGCTCAACGACCTGTTCAAAGATGTCGGGAGGGTACAGCGGCTTAGGATCGTTAAGGACTTGGATCAAAGGTTCAATCTGATAGAAGTCAGCCTCCTTCCTCAGCAGGTCTGTCTCTGTGAAGTCAACGGGAAGGGTAAGCTCTGATGTCCGCAGGAAGTTCAGGATGTATCGGAAAAGTGTTCCATCACGATCGATGAAATAGTTCCCCTGGGAATCACGAGTTGTAGGGAAATCACCCCGGAACATCGCTCCGAGCATGGAGTCTGGATAACGCTGCAGGGTGGACAGACTGGTGGTGTACATGTGACCTCCCACATTTAAGGTAACAGGAGTTGTCATCTAGAGACGAAAGCAGAGTTTAAGTCATCCATCAAACTGCAGAAGTAGTGTTTCCCTTGGGAAGTAAATACTTAATAAACTGCAGTTCTTAAAATTACAGTTAAAGCTAAGCATAAACTAAACTGCTAAAAGACAGTTGAATATTAAATCACCATCTTATCACCTACATTGGACATTGTAACTGGATTTCTAGACACCTCTTACCCTATGGCCCCAGTCTCCATTATCCATTTGTAGAATACCCACTTGGTCAGAGCCAAAACAGAGAGGGAATGGAAGGGACTGCCTAACTTTAACTTCACCTGTGGAGAGAGAGAAAAAAAAAAAAAAAAGAAAAATCACATTAAAATGAGCTAATGACAAACAGAAATAGTATTTTAAACTCAGTCAAATGATGTTTTCTTCAGCAGAGACGAGAGCTTGCGGCCTTTTCACGCTTAGGTGGTTCTGGTGCTGGATCAGAACAAGTTAAGACTCTGTTCTTCATTTTTTTTACTGAAAACTCAAAATCTTGTAACCATCCAATCTTCTCACTTTCACTCAAATCTTAAAATATGTGATTCATGAAGCCATTCACATCTGGAGGCTACTGCTACAAATTTGGAAAAAAAAAACAAAATTCTTCAACTTTCACATAGTTTTTTATTTGCTGCATCTACGAGGTGGAGTTCACAAGATTGCAGGACGGATTTCAAAAGACGCACGCCCTGCAGAAGAGGGCTGAGGGGAGTTGAGTAGAGGAGTGGGTAATCCTAGTCCTCGAGGGCTGATGTCCTGCATGTTTTAGTTGTTTCCCTGCTTCAACACACCTAATTCTAATTAATGGTTGTCATCAGCATGTCATCAAGGTCTGCACAACTCTGTTAATGACACAGTCGTTTGTATCGGGGTGTGTTGAAGCAGGGAACCATCTAAAACATTCAGGACACCGGCCCTCGAGGTCCAGGAATGCCCATCCCTGGTCTAGAGATTCACTTCCCCCCTTAAAACAAACTAGTTTAATGTTCACTCACTTTACCGTTTTATGGCTTTTCAATACCCACTGTTTAAGTACCTAATGCAAATGATCCTTGAAGTCAAATCCAATCCAAACAAGGTCAGCGACTACAGAGGAAATTGCACTGGCCCTTCCCATCATAAAGCCGAGTGAGATAAATATCATATCAACACATATCGACACTGTCTAATTCATTAGCAAGTGATGTAGTGAGTTTTCAGAGACCATCTATGCACGTTAGCGCAATGGCTAAGCAATAGCACGCATATCACAGAATAAAATATATTTCTGCAATAGTAATTCTCTCTAAACTGAATATTGTAAGAATAAACCTTATATGATGCTACGACATGGCAATGCTTTGTCAAAAAATTTGTTCAGGCTCAATAATGAACTTTATATTGAACTGTAATATTTTTATAATGTAATAACAGGTATATTTTTTGAGAAAGTAAAGCTTGCTGTTATATTTATTTATATTTATTTTGTATTCAAGCAAAATTGAAAAAGAAACAAGGGGTAGGACCTCATACGTTTTTTTACTTTCTCCTACTCCTTTTCGGGCATGAAGGTTTATTTCCCTTTGATTTGTTTAATGACTGTTTATTTGTATTCTTTTCTGATGTTTTGTGTAATTGTTTTTTTCTTTTTTATTTAATGCTCGAAATAAAGATTTAAATCAAATATTTATTATAGCTGAATATATGCCATCACAGACGAGCAAACATTATAATGTAACTTACTTAATAACTTATTAAAGTCTCTTTATCCGCTACCCGGTGTACATTAGTATAATTAACAGCTGCTCGCACCACAATGAAAGAAGCTGTCAGACGCAAAAAAACAAAGTGCATTTCAAAGCTAGATCATAATACTGGCCGATCTTACCTTTAACACACGTGTTACGGAACTTTAAACAAAACAATGCAGGTATTAAAAACCTGCAGGTATTAAACATGGAGCTAGCTCATGGCTAGCGGGCTAACGCCGCTACAGCAGCCACAACTCACATCAACCAGGTTTAGGGGTTTTGACGGGATTAACACACATCCAAGCAAAGCCTCACCAAACCTCTTCAGCCCTCGTTTGTGTTTTCCTTCTCATACGGACGGATTCGTGGTCAGTGTTGAACAGGCAGCTGGGATCAATGATGTTTGCTGGGCAGCTGCTGCTCTGCAGACTGCAGCAAAGCTGCGCACGCATTAAGGCTGATTTATGGTTCCGCGTTAACGCAGAGACTACGGCGTAGGGTACGCGGCAACGACATGGGCGACGCCCACCGTACCCTACGCCGTAGGCTCTGCGTCGATTTAAGGCGGAACCATAATTCCGGGTTTATTAGCCCTGCTGCAGATGCAGGAAGCTCTGCACAAACACGTCCGCGGACGCGACGCTGAGCAGCCCCGTCCTGCACAGCGGATTCCTGCCCCTACATCAAAAATATGGATATATATCCAGACCCGGATTAACTCAATGTGGTTCCCCAGGGTGACCACACTTGAAGTGTCCCCCTCCTCCCACATTTTACGGTAAAAAAAGATAAATTTACTATGGTTATAAAGACCATAGATTTACGTGAAGTACATGCTCAACACTCATACTACTAATAAATGTAAGACAGGTAACCAACTAAGAGTAACATCACAGATAGAAATGAGTCTACAAACGCCATTACATACTACACTGACTGATGCTCCAATCAGAATGCAACTCACATGCCAATGTAACACCACATGTTAACTACCATCATTTCCACCATATATGGCCTGTCTGAGGACTACATGTACATGCAAAACTATTCTAGACTATATCTATACTATATCGTTCCTTCCAGCTGCCATCAAGCTCTATAATGTGCAATACTCCAGCACTTTATTCTTAGAATAAGAATTTGTTCTTAGCACTTTAATACTCAGCACTTTAGTACCCCAGATTTTCATGCGTGCATGAAAAAATGCACTGATGCTGCTGCTGCTGATGTAACACCTTCATTTCCTGCAAAGGA
Organism: Cololabis saira; assembly: GCF_033807715.1. Taxonomy (NCBI): domain Eukaryota; kingdom Metazoa; phylum Chordata; class Actinopteri; order Beloniformes; family Belonidae; genus Cololabis; species Cololabis saira. The sequence goes on from NC_084598.1 coordinate 19,811,886, forward strand.
TTAATAAAGTATCTATCTATCTATCTATCTATCTATCTATCTATCTATCTATCTATCTATCTATCTATCTATCTATCTATCTATCTATCTATCTATCTACCGGTATCTATCTATCTATCTCAGCATATGAATAAACAATCAAACAGGCCTACTGAATGAGCTGATGTGAAGGTAGGGAACAGCACATTAATACAATAGCAATGTATAGGCTGTTAGGTTTAAGGTTGTTAAGCCTATATATATATATATATATATATATATATATATATATATATATATATATATATATATATATATATATATATATATATATATATATATATATATATAACAAAAAATGCAAAAAAAATCAAGTTTCACAGTCGGAAGTGTACATAAATACTCCCATAGTTTATGGTTGTTTCGTATCACTTGCAGTCTGGCCAGACTGAGCAAGACACCCGGGTGTCGTCTCTGAGAGACAAATATGGGATTTATTTTTTCACGTCTGTTCCCAGCAGCTCATTGTTTCATTCTGTCTGTGTACACACACATAAATATACAAATGCTTAGAGCATAAACTTTTATCATCTTCATCATCATCATCATCATCATCATCATCATCATCATCATCATCATCATCATCATCATCATCACCATCATCAGCATCATCATCATCATCATCACCATCATCATCCAGTTTACATAATAATTGGGAAATTCAGAAACACATCAATTTCTTATCCACCGAGTGTATTTCCCTGAAGAACAGATTGTGCATGAGAGTGGAAGCACGTGATTTGGAACCATTTAATCAGGAAGACTTTTTTGTCTTAGCATTTTGCTGAAAGATAATGAACTGCAGGAGGAGTTTGGCCGTCCGACAAGGCTTCTCCATCACCACCGAGTGACCACAGTTGTCTAATAGGTCCACTCTGCATCCAGGTAACGCCTCTGCAATGACTGTAGCTCCAGACACATCCACCACCTGGACAAATGCAGGACAAATCAATAGCTTATAACCATATGAGATCTGAGTTGCTTTACTGAACCTCTGTGGAAATCTGAGTGACGGTATTCATGTTACAGGCCTTTTAAAAATAAATAAACAAACAAAAGACGGCTGCCAGGTAATAACCATTGTATTTATAAAGACTTTGCCACTGACTGTATTATTATCCATAATACTCACCTGATCTTGTTTGCCCCAAATCACTTGTAAAGGTGCAGTTATTAGATGCAAGTGCTCCTGTAAGGCATATCTTGATTTCTCACCCAGAATCGCCATAAATACTGATTGGGAAAAAAAGACTGATTTTATTTTTCAACATAAAGCCCAATCTGATGGTATAAGGGCTATACCCCAAAGAAGGAAAACAAAGTACAACAAAGTGAGCTAACCTTGTTCATAGAATGTGTTGTGAGGTTCTCTGACATCAACCAGTCCTTGAAGAATCTTGAAAATTAAAAAAAAATAGGTTTTGAATATATCCACAAAATGTGGCCAACTAATTTTTGTGATTTTGACACTGAGTCACATTCCAAGTGTACCCCTGACCTGCTGAGGAATTTTAAAACGAACGTGGGAACACATTCTGAACATGTCCTCCATCTCTTCAGGAGTAGTGGGGATCAGCGGGATGCTCAGTGTGTAGTTGCTGTGTTCAAGGTCCTGCAAATGGTTGTCGAATTTGGACTCACAGGGATTTCTAATACCTGCAGGATGAAAGCAGTGTTTCTGTTAAAAAATACATTCATTTTGAATAATATTTAGCAGTATACTGTATAACTGAACACTTAGCAATTCATCATAATAATGGTGGAGTGTAACTATTTCTCTAAACACACCCCTCTGTCTATCAAATGTCTCAAAGCCCTAAATTAGGGATTTTCTTAATAGCCTGACTGGTCTTGGCATTGTTTATTCATGATATTGTAACTGACTGTAAATACAGTGGTGCTTGACACTTTTTAAATATCATTTGTGAAATGCATACAAAATGATGAGATGAAAACATGGTGCTTGATGTGTTTGATGTGCTTGATGTGGCCATTTTGCCGTGGTTGGCAAGACATCACAGATCACAGTCAATGTTATTGACGGCGTATCAGTGCGAGCAGTAAAAAGTGACACATGGGAGAAATGCCCCCTCAAGCCAGAAAGGTGTTGTTGCTGCAAAAGATTTGGTTTGGATTAAAATGAAACTTAACTAAACCTAGTCAAAGTCAGATTTAAAGTGATTTCTACTGAATAATAATACGTTCAAAATACTAATAATGCCACTATCTTTGTTTTGTTTTACATGGGACACAACCCCCATTATGATAGAGCAGAGTCCAGTGTCTGACCCATTTATTCACTACAACCTTGTTTCTTACCTTGCAGTCTAACAGAGCGCACAAACGCATGATTACATCATGGTAAACCATGTTAATGACTCGTGATTCATGAACAAGGTCATAAATAACCCAAGAGTGGGGCATTCATCTGAATTCATGTCATGAACACCACAACCACCACTTCCATTTCCAGCCCCCATTTGTTATTCCTTCCCTTTTTCCAAAAAGCTTGTGTTTTAATCCATAAAACGTATGAGCCTTTCAATATCAACTTATATTTTCACTGCTATGATATTACAACGTTGGAACCGGTCAGAGGCAGAGACACCTCAAGAAAAATTAAAACAACCATTTTTGTATCAAAAGATTTGAATGCTGGGGAAGTCTGAACTGCAGAAAATGGTAAAAAGACCACCATGTATGAGATGATCAAACTGAGAAATGTCATTGAAAGCAGCATTAAATGTTGATCTTGATGTCAGCAGTACAGTTTTTTTTAATAAAGTGGAGAGAGGTTTTTCGTTTTTCCCATGTCGACAATTTTTAAAAAGGCCAGTTCTGAATAATCAGAGCAGAGAATAGTTTTGTTTGTTTGACTTAAATGGGACTGAACTAAGACATGGTGACGTGATCTATGGATTTTGTTTCAGTCTGGTTTTCACTTGTTTCAGTCTGGTTTTCTCTTTGCATGGCAGAGTTTTAACTTGCATCTGTCATTGTGCCAAATCTTTCTGTGCCTGTGAAATGATTTCTCATTGCAGGATCACATCTGGTTTTATTGCACGAGATCACAGCCAGTGGATATTGGCTTTCAGCTTGCTTTTCATACCAAACCCTTGCTCTCAGCTCAAAAAAAGAATATATTCACCTTGGAGTTTAATTAATGACACTGTTTTGACCTGATAGCAGAAGTGATACAAATGCACCCTTACACACATGCATTGACTGACCGTCTGGACAAATGAGAGTCATGCTGCAGATTTCTGAGGGATAGCAAGCTGCATAAACCCCAGCTACATGTCCTCCCATGGCGGTTCCAACCAGATGGAATGGTTTCCTATTTAAGTGAATGGTTTCAACAAACTGACAAGAAAAATGGTAAAAAAAAAAAAAGAGACAGATTTTAAGTGAAATGGCTGAAGTGTTAGACAAATTCCAGCTATATTTCCAAGCTCTTTCTTTAATTTACCTGCTGGATCCTTGTGACCTGCCCTTGAATGGAGTAATCGTCTGTGTTGATGCGTGTTGTCCCTTCGTGGCCAGGCATGTCCACACACACGATGTGTAAATGTTTTGGCAAATACTGGGGTAGCAGAAGAGAAAAATTAGTGCTTTTTGTAATTAATGTGTCAAAGATACTGAAAACAGGAGAGGCCCATCATAAGTGACATATTACAGGCAAAAAAGAACAGAATTTTTACATGGGTGTTAAATATTTTACTTTTCAAGCAAAAATCTATATGAGGTGTAAAACTCAAACTCAAAACATAACACAACTACATTTTCTTCTTAAAAAAAGACCCCATTTCAAATGATTTGAAGACCTGTGATGTGAATGTTTCACACACATCTGCAAACCAGTTGAGTTTCAGCTCTTTAAGTTTGTACCAATAAACTGTACGTGTTCAGAGTCACTCTAACCTTTACAAGAGTTAGCCACATGTCTTTGTGAGCAGAGAAGCCATGGAGCATTAAGATGGAAGGTCTCATCCCAGGTTTTCCTCTGTAGGAGTAACAGAAGCGATAACCACCACAGTCTGCATAGCGTACCTGCAGGCCCAAAGTCCTCCTCCAGTACCTAAAGACAAGCATGTCATTTACAAAAGGAAATAAATGCTCTCTAACGTCTAATAAAATTAGATAAAATCATCTTTTGTTTACTGGGTCTTAAAGTGAGATGAATACAAACTCAGAACAGCATCTTATATGACATGTTACATCATGTATTTATTAAACAAAGCAAATCTAAAACTCAGAGGCAGTGAGTGAAAATGTTTAAACAGCTTGTAAAACCATCTTCAGTATCAATAAACTGAAATAGCATTTTTCTGCATGACATTATCAGGCGCTAACATTGTTGTGGACCAGAAACCTGCAAATACCTCTAGAGATGTCACACTTGCTCACAATCAATGAATCCAATGCCTCTGATAAGCAGCCCCTGGCTGCTTCTTTTCCACATATAGACCTGTCATTTCATTTTAACATTATGTCTCAGTCTCTGTCTTTGTTGGACTCTCTTTACCGTCATCTCAGATCCTCAACTGGTCCTGGCAGACGTCCACCCTCCCCGCCGCAGCCTTTTATATATCTATCTTTATATCTATCTATCTATCTTTAGGTTTTTTTTTTCCTTTCCACTGTTGCCTCGTTTGCTCAGGATAAGGGATTGGTCTGAAAGAAAGATTTGATTCAATCTGTTGGGTTCCCTAGCTAGGCTGCTTTTTTTATAAACTGGGATTATATGAATGTTGAATCTGGACTGTATTGGAATGAATTGGATTAACTGATTTACAATGAATTGATATACCGTATTATCAGGCTGAATTGGATTGTACTTGACTGGATTGTATTACCATAACATAGCATACCAACTTTATTCATAAAGCACGTTAAAACAATCACAGCTGAAACAAAGTCCTGCAAAGAAATGAATAATAAAAACTGGTTTCTCATAAGTGAGGCATTTAAATGTGGCATGAGAACAATTCAAATTCAACACAATAAGGCTTATGAAAATACCTAAAATTAAATAAAGAAACTAAGTCTCGCTGAAGAACCAAGGACTAGAAAGATGAGTGTTAAAAGTTAACAGTGAAGGGGCCTCTCTAGTGTTCAAGGGCAGGTTATTCCACCGTTGGAGAGCAGCAATAGAGAAGACCCCGTCCCCTCTAGTACATGCAGGAGCAGCACGTCAGCTGACCTGAGGGACCGAGAAGGTGAGCAGGGGGGGAAAAGCTCAGAGGTAAGGAGGAGCAAAATCATTTAAACATTTAAAAACAAACATAAGAATTTTAAAATGAACTCTATGACACGCAGGCAGCCAGTGGAGTGAAGACAGGGCAGGGGGGATGTGTGCTCTTTTTTGAGTACCAGTTGAAAGTCATGCAGTGGCATTCTGCACCAGCTGCAGGGGCAAGAGCTTGTATTGACTCAGTCCAACATAAAGTCCAATACAATACTCCACACGGGACAAAATGAACGCATGGGTCAGTGTTTCAAAAAGCTGATTGGAAAGAAATTATTTCACTTTTGTCAGACACCTAAAACGAAAAAAACAAGACTAACAACAGCCCTAATTTGGCCATCCAATTTAAAATCACTGTCCAACTTAAAACCCGCATTGTTAATGGTTGGTTTAAAATATATTGTATTGAACTTGCTGTCTGTGTAAAATGTATTGATATTATTTTTGTTGCAAATTGGCACAATACAGTTAAAATAAATGTATCAAAGTGAGTTTTTGTCAGTACAAAGGTTTGAAAAATGTGCCCTTAGCCAAATGTTCTTCAGACCTTCACAATTTAATTTGAAATTCCTCTGGATATGAAATATCTTGGAAGAAAATAAAATGTGTGGAAATATTCCAGTTTAAACAAAAGGTTGCAAAAAAAAAAAGAGTTCTTGATTTGAATACTCTACTTGTAAACATCATTTGGTTTTTGTCTATCAGTGGAATGAGGTAAAAGGGAAGAAATATTATACAAAATAGAGCACAATAAGATTACTTGCTTAACATTTAAGCACCTTAAGGTACAAAATCAGAGGAAACAGGTTTTCATCATAAAAATGTCTGTTTGAGATTTCTGATTGGGTATCAAAATATAAATTGAATAACACCTTGAGACATTTTTAAAATCTTGGCCTCTTTGAGTAAACGGTGGCATGTATCTTACCAGTAATACACTTTAATAAGTACAGATGGCCAGAGAAGGAAGGAGGCCAGAAAAGCCAGGATGGGTACGGCCAGTGTTCCTCCAGCGATGATTAGCAGATTCACCACATCTAGATCAGCTGCCATGACTGTCCTAGAAATACATGCACGCACACACACACAACACACATGATCATGAGATAGAGAAGATATATTAAAGGGAAAAAAATGGGGTAAATCAAAGAGTCAAAGATTACTTGTGGTGTATGTGCATAACATGCATTTTCAGAAATGTAAAAACTTACTCTTCTGATGATTATCTTCTTTCGTCTGCTCTTCTTTCACAAGGAGACACATGTGAATTCTGGTTCACCTGTGATTCTGATCATTAGCTTTACAGCAAACTGATCCAAACGGGTTTCCGTTCACATGTACAATTTAGTTTTTCCCTCTTTCTTTTTGCATGACACATTTAGATGGTATAGTATTCCTAAAATGTCAAATAAAAACGGTCCTTGTATGAAAACCCGTTAGCTTTGTCAGACTGTGCTTGCTCTGGTGAAACTTATTGATTATTACTTGTCATCAGGGAAAAGCGGGCCACTACATTATTCGGTCAATCTTTTAAAGTGAACGCACAAGTCTGACTTTGCTTCTGATTGAACTTAGACAGGTTAAAGTGTTGTTTTTTTTTTTTATTTATTTATTTATTTAGTACACAGCAGATGCAACAGAGAAGCAGTTAATAGGAATTATTTTATCATATATTTTCTATTTTCTATGTTTCTGTGTTCTATTCAGTTGTTTTCTGGAGTCTGGTTCAAAAGTGTGAATGTTTAATGCTCTGCTTGGTGTTACATTTATACAAACAAATAAGATTATTATTTTTGGGGATTTATTTTTTACAGATGGGTCATTTTAAGAAGAACATTAGCTCATTTTGAGTGAAATGGTTAATTGAGTTTAATATAGCACAATAGAAACCCAGAGGAGTTATCTTTCTAATTTAAAGTATTAAGGTTCCAGTCAAAATTGATACTTTAAAAAAAGAAAAGAGAAGAAAAAGGATCTTTCTAAGATCCTTGTTTGTCGATGCCCTTGAGTCACACTTTGTAAAAGTCAGGCAGTTAGAAAGAGTTCATATGTTTTTCTGAGTTCACCGTTCAACCAGCAAACCAAACATCTTTCCCACAGATCTACATCATTCCTCACTTTTAAACTCAGACCAAAACGTACCACTAGGCGTCATGATAGAGGCAGTGTGTTATTCCCGTTTACTGCAGTGAGGGAACTTGTGTGACTGAGTGTCATAACGTCCAGAGACTATGAGACAAAACACTTCTGCTTCAGTTGGAACCACAGCCCCGAGACATTTGAATATAAACTGATGCAGCTGTGAACTAGAGATGAAGACCTTTTCAGGCACTTTTAAGGAGTTTTGTTGATTGAAGAAAAGAAACTGGCAGGGCCTTGACAATACAACCTTCCTGAGCTGATACTAACTCAAAAGATCCCCAGTTTATTTGCATGTGCTGGCCTCTTCATCTGGCACATATAGACATTCATAAAACATGGTGTAATGTTTATCGTCCAAAATTTTAACGTGCAGACGGAGCTGTTGTAAATATATTAAACTAAAATCCCTCATTATGTGGTAAAAATTTGGGATAAAAATAAAACACAATAGCCTTCGGCCAGATACCTGTTGTTGAGAAGTACTGCGGATAAATGAAAGTTCGTTTTATGAGTCTGTTAAACAAGTCTGACCCGTCACAATTTGTGAAAAGGATTTAATTGCTACGGTCGCTGACAAACTCTGCAGGAATGTGAATTAGCTCACCGTAGAATGCAGTGTACATCTGTCATTCTGCTGCATCTCTGGTCCACCAAAGATGACCTACATACAAACTAGAGCAGAACAAATGGACACTGTGCAGAGCAGTTCGTCCTGGCATGGAAAGGATTCTCTTATTTGGGTTTATATAGGACAGAGGGGCTGTCCTAAATCACATCATGTCATGCCTACAGGGTACTCCCAAGACCGGCTGAACTGGAACCTCAAACAACATCGACCACGTTACGCCGCTTGTCACACTTTTTCTGAAAGAGGAGTCCTGAGACAGCAAAACTGATTGATGGAGCCTGATGTAAGAGCTTAAAAAGAGGAAATACTTGTCCTGATAGCAGGTTGTCCTTATAAAATCAGTGATGGCTCTAAGGGGATGGCTTTTTAGATATTGTGAAATGTTAATCTACGTAGTAACAGGCTCCACATCCTGTTGCAAAACTAAAAACCTGTTGCAAAACATTGCGGTGAGAGATATTGCCCTGTCCAAGCCGTCAGCAGGCATGACTCATTTGTAAGCCAGGAACAACGTCACAGAAATACAATTGAGCAACTACCGAGACAGAAAATGGCTAAATAAATAATAATTCATGCTCAAAATGGATGGAGCGAGGATTATAGTGTTCCAAAGTTGGTTCAAGGTTTACTCAGTTGTATCCACAGTATTTCAGTCTGGGGCCCATGTTGTCCATCCTGATTATCCATAACCATTCCCACTCCAAAAAGTGATCTCTCATGAAATGGGTAGTAGTTTTTCCTGTGATGTCATCAGTTGGTTTTCAGAATAGTGCTTCTGAAGTCTCCTTTTCCTCATCCTGTGCAGCAAGATGTTGTAGTCCAGCAAGCCTACTGGCATCCTTGGGTGTTCGGCTGCAGATCCAAGCAGACTTCCAATTGGAAGGGTCCTGACATGATCTGCCATGACCCCCAACGCCTTCAGCTGATCCAGGCCGATAATAATGAAAATTTGCAACATTACCTCTCATTTCAAATGTTGTTTCAGTGGCAAAATCAGAAATGACCACTGCAGTTATTACAAGCTCCCTGCTCGTAGCTGAGTTTCATCCTCTGACCTGTCCAGGCCATCCCACAGCTAATCATGGTGGCCCGGTTTTTATTCACAACTCAGAAAGTTTGCTCAGGAATCAACACAGTGCTATGTACTAAGTAGCAAACTGATAACAGTTATCCATTGGCTATGCCAGCCACTTATCAAAAGACCATACCCCTAATTATACATACATTTGTTGAATCACCTCCTGTGCAGTCATGGATGTAACATATAGCTATGGAGACCAAAACCATTTTTTGAAGAAGGCTGTAAATATCTTTATTTACGCTACAAAACTGTCCATTTAAAATGCTTTTGGATCCAGCCCCTAGTGTTAAGTTGATGAACTGTAACTTTTCTTAATGCTGGGTTGGCTTTGACCCTGAAGTTGTAATGCTGTTGCTTGGTTGCCTCAACACATGCTTGTACGTCTATCCAGTGACATCCGGAGGCAGTTTCTTCTACATCTGTTTAAAATGCCAACCTAGAAAATAATAGTTGATTCCAAAGGATCCAGGCTAATTCCTGTATTGCTTAGGAAATGAAATAGAATGGCTGGCCAGGCTAATTGTTAACAGTCCATGGTTTCACCAGGCATCTCAAGCTTGCCATTTCTTTTCACTCACACCGAACAGCTTTTTGTTTATGACAGTAACATCACCCAACATCAGTTTGACCAAAGCACAAAACAACCATCCAAGTATGTTGCCACTTAGAGTTTCAGACAAACAGTATCATAAAGTAGTCTGGAGCTACTTTTGGTCATTTTTTAAATGGGAGACATGGGAAATCTCCTTCCAATTATAGCCAGTATCACAAGTCACACTGAAACTTACTTGCAAACTGTACAATGAGATAAATAACACAAATGTAATCACTTCTCCTTTTGGCAGAAATATAATTATGACCTTTTGATGCTAAAAATGGACATTTATCAAGCTACAGTTCATGTTTTCTACTGTGTTTTCCTATGTTGTACCGTTGGCAAGGAGAAGCATTGGGTTTACTTGACAAGAGTGATATCATGGAGAAACATTTCAGGTCTCCCAATAGTGCAAGTGTGAACCGGTTATTTTAAATGTCATCTGCAACGCAGTAGGATGAGGGAGGCAAAACTGCAGTATATGGACCGAACCCCCTTCCCCAGAGGGCGGACAGTGAGTGAAATATTCAGTAAAACATATTCCTTTTGCTTCTGTTCTTTCATATGACAAGTCCATTACTGAATTTGCCCCTATGGGAACCTCCAACATCTCTGGTGCAGTTAAGAAACTCCTCCTGGAGTTTTTGAGGGTGACTTCTCTCGTTGCAAGTGCTGAAAAATCATATGCCGTGCTAACATCCAGTTGAAATAACAAGCAGACTTTTGAACAACAAACTTCTTTTAGTTGTTTGACTCTGTACCAAGGTTGTACAGACAAAAGTAGGCTGCTTGATAGAAACCAGAGAAGAAAAAAAAAAGTTTCTGTCCCATGGCAGCAAGGAGATGGTGCTAACAACGTTAGCATAAGTATCGAGCTAAGAATGATCCATATTAAGGCATGATCCATATTAATTATGGATTTACATCACAAATTTTAAATGGAAAGCAGAAGGAAAATTAAGGTCACACACACTGTTGAGTTTCTAGACTAACCCAATTAATGAAAGAAACTGTTTATAAGGCAAGTTGCTGCAGTTTATGTTTAATGATGCTCTCTCAAATATCAGATCAAATAAAGTTCATCTACACTCTGTAAACTTCTGCCCATCTTCACACTATTAACAGTTCAGCACAACACAATGTTAGCAGTGCCCACCACAAACATCCACTGTTGCCCATCTATGCCATTTAATCCATAAGGAGCTGTTATTGTGACAATTTTTATTTTTCTGACAATAACATGGGTGTGCTACATGTAGAGATTCTCAACCTCTAAGTGATCTATCTAAAATAAAGTCACATTTACTTAAATTTAGTTAAGTTTGTAGGGCATTTTTACATTCATTAATGGATAATCCTATGAGTCAAAATGATAAACAACATACAACCTAACTCGGTTTCCTTCAAAAAACAAACATACAGTACAAACTTACTGATTTGCACAGAAAACCAACACTCCCTCATTAAAGTCTCTCCATCCTAAAATAGAGCATCTTAAAAATTAATTAAATACGAGCCCTCCTAATTAATAGTGCAGATATGGTAAGGGGGCAGTTTCAATATCTGATGATAAACACAGATTCACTTGTGTGCGTGTGTGCATGCGCATGTTTGAAGAAGTTGCCCTCAGGTCCTGAAGAGCACAGCAGCAGTCACAGCTGTTATGGCCACAGCAACCACAGGGCCCCAGATCATCCAGGGTTTCTGAAATAAGTGACAACAGAGAAACGGAAACTTTAGAACCACCACATGAAACCATCCTTCCAAGGATTGCCAAAGCGTTGACAGAAGGAGCTTGCAGTTGAGATCAAGATAAAAGATAGAGCTACAGAAGGATTTTTTGAAAAAAAATTGGGGTTCATCAAAGCAAACTGAGAACAGTAGTTAAGCATTAGCAATTAAGACAAGACAAACAGATGTCAGATGTTGGAACTGCGTGATTAGAGGGGTTAGAGTTCTCAGAATTTTTTTGGAGTTTCCCCTGAGGAAGGCATTCTGGGAAATGAGGAAAACCTGATTAAGTCATGCAATGATCTAAAAGACACTGATGAAAATGAAAGATGTAGGCCGACTTGACAGGAGTAATGTGTACCTTACTACCACAATGCGCCGAAGCACCAAAACAGCAAAGCCAGGATAAGGCCGATGACTACGGCTTGAACAGGCAGCAAAAGGCCAGTCTACAGAAGGGAAGGGATATTATAGTAATCAACTGCAATGGGACATACTTTGGTTGGGTGTAGGTTCATTAATGGGTGTCTCAGTGAGCAGTCTGTGTGTGTAATTTGTATTTACATGATTCTTTCAGTTACACATAGCTGTCAGTGTGCAACAGTGTTTTCACATGTACAGATGCAAGGCAACTGGGTACATGTGACTTCTCATGAATCTCCTCTCAAGCATTTCAGTCCATTATCAGAGCTGGAAGCAATCAAAGCATTGCTTGTTGTTTTTGGATCTGACTAGCAGTCCCTTGGACTGCAGGTAAAGACTTTTGCATTAGAGTAACCATTCATCCATCCATTTTCTATAAATGGATGGATTTTTAATCCTGTACAGGGTCACAGGGGTCTGCTGGAGCTTATCCCAGCTCATTACAGGCGAAAGCGCAGGGGTACACCCTGGACAGGTCGCCAGCCCATCACAGTGTAGACAAACCACCATATACGCCCACACCCACACATTTGGGCAATTTAGAATCATCAATCAACCTAAAAAACATGTTTTTTTCATTAGCATAACCTTTTCTCTCAATTTTCTGTTGTGGTACCTGGGTACTTTTTGAGTAAGTTGAGCTCAGCAATGGTGCACAGACCCAAAAACCAGATTCAGATTCAGTTCTGAGTAAACTGCAGCTCTGTCTGGGCTGGCTCGACATCTATTTGTGTAAACGGCCCACAAAAGCGTCAGTGTCGATGCAAACTTTGAAGCAATGAACAAGCACCTAAAACCAAAAGAGCTGAAGATATTTGCTTTTTCTCCTTTTTTTTTAGAATATAAGATTTTTGGTCTTTTACAAAATTAATTGTAGAACATAATCTCAAAATGCACATGCGATTATATGATCAGAGGAAAAAGATTATCTCCTCTTTCTCACATGTCTGACCAACACTCACCTTCGATCCTTTCTCCTGCAATTCGTTCATGTTGGCTTTGCACTCCTCAAGGTGATCTGCGAGAGACTGTTTTTCCTGCTCGGTCTTCTCATACTTTTCCTTTAGGTCTGACAGCTCTGTCTGAGCTTCCTCGTACTGCACAAAATAAATTATGAGATTTAATTTACATAAAACTCTATAACAAACATTCCAGTAATTTCAGTGCCACCGTAAATCAGTATCTCACAATCTATGTCCTGTTTTCAAACTTACACAGTTGTGATCAGAGACACCCTGCTGAACTTTATTTATGTTTGGCTAATAAGGCTGAACTCAGAATAACTAATGTAAATGGCATTGTAAGAGTCTTTCAGTCGCTGAAAGAGCAATGCCATTTGCTACGCCAATAATTAAGGATGACTTCATCTCTGTTTTCTTCTATCCAACAATGCCAGTCCTGTCTTAGTGTAACAAAAGTGGATGATCCCTATCCAGCTGGCTGATTCTGGCTGGGATCATACAGGCGAGCCAGTACCAGTAGACAGGAAATTGTGGGATATCTGGACTGGAGGATGTTTTAAATTGCTTCATGTTTGAGCTTTTACAACATAATTGAGAGGGTCTCCATTTTCCTATAGACACATCGTTCCTGACTAGTACTTATCCATCATTTGTAGATTAAACATCTTATGAAACATTGTCAGATGAGCTGTATCGAATCATTTTAACAGGAAAATAAACCACACAAGCGTTCTAAGACACCACATGTCCAACTGAGATGAATTCAGAGCATCAGATTAGATCCCTCATGTGAGAGTTATAATTATCAGACTTTGATAAAAGTACACTTCTGGAAATTTCCACTTTACAAACTACCATTACTTTGGAAAAAAAAAAAAAAGATCAATTTACTGTTGCTGTAGTACAAGACAGTTTTGCTACTGTTCAATGTGTTAATGATTAACAGAATTTGATTTTCAATTCACCGTCATACTCGAATAAAATCATAGGCACGGAGAAGAATCAACTTCAGTGGGAAATGTATCAGAGTTTCAAATTGTTGATGTTGTCAATATGGGCCACACTTGCTGGTGCAGTTTGGCTATTAAAAACACCCCAAAAAGTCAAATCCAGAGGATGCAGAGTTATTCTTTGTATGACAGAGGAAAATAATTAGTAGAGAAAAGTCAAAGCTTTGGCTAAATTATTATAACAGCTGAAGTATACCTGCATGGAAATTTTACTTGCAACCAAAATAAATATCCATCTATTTTCCTCTGCTTATCCAAAGTCGGGTCGCGGGGGCAGCAGCCCAAGCAGGGAAGCCCAGACCTCCCACTCCCCGACTGGTTTGTCCAGCTTCCCAGGCCAGGTGAGAGACAGTCCCTCCAGCTTGTCCTAAGTCTTCCCCGGGGTCTCCTCCCAGTGGGACATGTCGGGAAGACCTCACTAGGGAGGTGTCCAGGAGGCATCCTCGCTAGATGCCCTGGACCCCCTGCACAGGAATCCCATTCCCGCTGCTTGAACCTGGGATCTTGTTCTTTTTGCCACTACCCACAGCTCATGACCATAGGTGAAGGTAGGAACGTAGACCGACTGGTAAATCAAGAGCCTTGCCTTTTTGCTCAGCTGCTTCTTCACCACAACAGATTGTTGCAGAGCCTTCATCACTGCAGACGCCACACCGATCCACCTATCGATCTCCTTCACTTGGGGGCGGTATCTGATTCCCGACCCAGAGAAGGCACTCTACCCTAATCCGACTGAGGACCATGGTCTCGAATTTGGAGGTGCCGATTTTCATCCCAGCTGCTTCACATTTGGGTGCGAACCGCTCCCGCAAGAGTTGAAGGTCTTGACCTGATAAAGCCAACACAACCACATCGTCTGCAAAAAGCAGAGACCCAATTCTGAGGCCACTAAACCAGAATCCTTCCGCTCCTTAGCTGCGCTTAGAAATTTGGTCCATAAAAGTAATGAACAGAATCAGTGACCTAGACCTTGGCGGAGTCCAACCCCCACGGGAAACAAATCTGACTTACAGCCGATAATGTAGAACAAGCTCTGACACCGGATGTAGAGTGACGAGACAGCCCGTATTAGGGATTATGGCACCCCATACTCCTGGAAAAACCCCAACAGGAGTCCCTGTAAATGTCATCTGGACTGTGCATCATGTGGACTGGTAGGGAAACTCCCATGCACCCTCCAGGAACCTGCTGAGGGTGTAGAGCTGGACCACTGTTCCACGGCCAGGATGAAAACCAAACTGCTCGAGATTTGACTATCCGGTGGACCCTCCTCTCCCGTACCCCTGAACAGACCTTACCAGGGAGGCTGAGCAGTGTGATCCTTCTATAATTGAAGCACACCCATCCTCCCACGCACAGGTTTTTGCCTCAGCAACCACCAAAGCTGCGTTCTGTTTGACCTGTCAGTACTTATCTGCCGCCTCTTAAGTCCCACAGGCCAAAAGGGCCCTGACAAGTTTACGCGCCAAAACACGGGCGCTGCCATTCCTCTGCATTAATGCATGTCATTTCCGGCGGGAGGGGTTTGCGCAGTGTTTACCGGTGTAAACACAGCGGCGTGGACACAAACCTAAAGCAAAGACTCGCTGCTCGTGAGCTTTTAATGTCGACAACTATGTCTTTGTCATGGGAACACGGTTCTACTACTTTGACTGGAGATGGCGTTACTCTCCCCACCCGAATTCAGTGCAGAACTGGGATGATAACGTGACATGTCGTTCCCGAACCACTTTTTTTCTTAGAAATATCCATTTCGTCCCTCTTTGTCAGAGCAATGTTGCCACTCTGATCAATGGTAAACCGCCAAAACGGAAGTGGACTGCTTAGAGGGGAGGAGTTTAGGAAGTAGAGCGGAAACGGCTCGTAAACTTGTCTATAGGACTCCTTCTTCAGCTTGGCGGCACCATTAACCACTGGTGTCTACCAGTGCCTTCGGGGATTACCTCCACCACAGGCACCGACAACCTTACGGCCACAACTTCAGCCAGCTGCCTTGATAAAATAAATACTTATAAATATGCATATTAAGAAAAGCAGAGGAAATATATACATTTTTCTATCAGAGATATTTGAACTTTAAGGTCTTGTGGGAATAGCAATAATTTGATTCTCTTTGCAAAAAAAAGAAAAAAGGTTGAATTCATTTGCCTTCAAAAGAGAACTTCTTGTCCTTGCTGAGAGTGCATGAAGGAAATGTCATTAATACTGCAAGACCATGTCAACAATGGCCATATAAAGTAGCGAGGTCAGCAGAGCACCAGAGGCAGCTGCAGCTCTCCAACGGCTGTGATACTGGATCTAATCTTCCACAGAACTTATGATTACATGCACATATCAACGTGTATTTGCATGTGTAAACGCAAACAAAAAAGAACTTGTGAAGCTTAAAACTACTATGCACAGTAATCATATTACTTGGCCTTCCCTATGCAGAATTTCAAAATAGGAGAAAAATGCATCAAATTTTGACAAGGTCCAACTGCCTGGTTTGAATGAGTATATTCTTTTTGAAATTCTTGATCTGTTAAGTTGATGTCTGCATTAAAGAGCACACCTCTCTCTGTAGAGCTTGGCTGCGGCTGTCTGCTTCATCCAGTTGGGTTTGCAGCTTGATGTTATCCTCCTGGTGCTGTTTCTGCAGGGCCAGCAACTTCGTCTCCATCTCTAGCTGGCATTGCTCAAGGGCTCTGAGGCTGCTGTTCAGCTCAGCATTCTGTCCACGTAGACTGCAAAAAGCAAAAATTAATTCATTATCATTTTAACCCATGTTAGACATGGTCCCTGGTCCCGGTGCCAGGTCAATGACATGAATAAAATAGGTAGTAAAATATAGTAAAAAAAAAACTTAAATAAAATTGACATAAGTGAAGAAAAGACATCAATAACAACAGACTTAGGATATTTGAGGTAAAAATCACAAAGCTTTAAAAGGTGAAGGATAGCAGGAAAAAGAATCGTGTGGTATAATGTACATCAAAACATGCTGGAGGTAAGTGAAGCTAATGGGACAAGAACACAAAGGTGGGGGTAAAGGTGCTGCTTTAGCTAACAAATCAGTGCACTGACCTGGCAAGGTCCTTCTCCAGCTGCTGCTGTTTCTGGAGCACCGCCTCTTTCTCAGTGCGCAGTGCTGCACATTCACTCTGCAGGTTGGTCTTCTCTTTCTGGTGACTCTTGAGAAGTTCCTCTCTCTCTGTCTTGAAAGAGGCACACTCACTTTGCAGACTGCTCTTTTCTTTCTGGTGCTTGTTCACCATGTCCTGCTTCTCAGATCGCAGGACAGAACATTCCTTCTGAAGACCGTTACACTCCACCTGCATGGACTGCAGCTCGCTAGCTGTGGCGAAAGAGGAGTTTTATGTAATGATGAATTATTTCACCAGATGGTCTGTTCTTAATTTGCTTACAGATAAACTTCAAAAGCATTACAACAAATTTTTGATTGTTTTTTAATGACATATTCTCTGTACTTGTGTTAATTAGTGACCATCTGAGTATAAACAACAGAGCTCCTGTTGTAATAAATCATGCAGCCGATAAGCATCACCTTTCAGTAGAACTCGTAAAAACTTGAGGTTAATGTTAGTCAGCTGCAAATTAGGTTGGACCAATCCCAAGAAAATATGATTTGTTTTTCATGTCCGTGTCTTTCAGTTATGTATAACACAAAATATCCAGGCCACTGTAACCACAGCTTATATCATGCAATATTTCATCAAAAATCAGAAAGTTCTAAAACGTATAAATCCGCGAAGGGAAATTTCATGAGATTATCAGAGGTGGGTCAAAATTAATCAAAAATCTAAATCTGTAATTTGATAATTAATTTGAATCGATATTTATCTTTTTTTGATGACTTATTTCATCGATTCAAAAATATTAATGAATCTAAAATTTGATGTGAGCAACATACTCCAAATTTGGGTGACAGGCAAAAAGAAAAAGAATAAAAAAGATCTATTGAACATTGAAAACAGTAACATTTTTCTGAGAGATTATACAATTAAGAGTTTTTAAGATTCAGCGATGACCGGTGAAGGTGCCAGGAATTGGTATATAAAACATCAATCAAAGGTGACGTTATTAGGAAGTTATCCATTAGCAGGGGTCCAAAATAAAACCCACGAGACTGGAATTATAACAGGACTGACCTCCCTGGTCCTTTCAGGTGTTGTGTCTCCATTACAGTGACGGACCTCATAGGATCCATTGACTCAGCAAACTAGCACTATATACCACTTGGTGGTGAAAGTGCACCAATGTTGGCGTTTTTGGTGTTTGACAACCCATAAATCCCAATAATGAAAGAATAATAAAAAAAAACACCAATAAAAAAAAAAAAAGAATATGGCAAAAAGAAGAAAAAAGCCCTGTAAAACTATTTGACCCCCCCAATAACAGAAACCTTATTCTTAGCATTGATAGATCATGGCTGTTCACTTTGTGTCCAACAACCTCAGAGGAGCATTGATCAGTTTGATGAAGATATTTCTCAGTGCAAAACTGCAAAAGCTCACATATTAATGAAAAAAAACTAACAAAACAGATTCAATAAGTCTAGTGAAATTCCGGTTTGTTGTTTGGTCAGTCTCTTAGTGTATGTGCGTGGTGTTGGAGCCTTCACGCAGCACTGAGAAACCATCATAATACCAAGATAAATGCACCATAAAGGCTCAGAAACCACTGTGACTCAGCACAGTCTGCTGCATCGATAAGTGCAACCTGAAACTATTACACAGGAGGGAAGCCGTAAATCAGTTCTTCACAGAAACACTGACAAGTTCTCTGGGCACAAGCTCATCTCTGAAAGACAGAGAGACTGTAATCTGTGTTCAGATGAGTTCACATTTCAACTTGCTTTGGTGAAAAAATGGTTGTCAGGGTCTACGTATGTCTCAAAGATGAAAAACACCTTCCAGGCAACTATTAGGGAACAATGGGAAAGCCATCAACTGTGACGGTCTGGAGGTGCATCAGTGCCAATAGCACAGGTGACTGTCATACGTGTGAAGGCAACATTGATGCAGAGATTTATATCAGAGGAGACATACAGTATGGAACGATTAGGCAATGGTGTTTCCCAGGAGATTCCCTGTTATGTTAGCGTTGACGATGCCAAACCGCCATCTACAAAACTTAAACCAGTTTGGCTTCATATTCGCAGAGAGTTGACTAGCCTGTTTACAGCAGAGATTCGCCTTCGATTGAAAATGCATGATGAATTACAAAGAAGATAATCATCTGACAACAACCTTAGACGTTTAAACATCTGAAATCTTGTAATCAACAAGTATGAACAAAGATTCCTCTTTCAAAACTGATTGCAACATGTGACGTGGAAAGCGTATTTTAAAAAGGAAAATGATGCAACACAATGATAACTCTGCCTTTCTGCACAATGTGTTACTGCTCTCAAATAAATATTCAAGTAAATTAACAAATTGGAGATTCAAATTTTTGTTGTACTTTCAGAGAACTTTTGCATATGCACCATGTAATACCTTGTATTTCTGCAGTTTTCTGCCACTGGTTGCTCTGCTGCTGCAAATCACGCTGTAGGTTGTCAATCTCGCGCTCATATTTGTTGGCAGTTTGACGCCACTTATCCAGATCATTTGAGACGGTTGCCAGGTTAGACTGAACAGTTGCGACATCACGATCTCGCCCAGCAGTCGCTGCCTCTAGGCCACGTTTCAGTGACTTGACTTCATCTCGAGCACTTTGTAGCTCGTCACGTGATTTGGAGGAGACGTCCATCTGATCCCTGAGAATGTCCATCTCATCTTGGAGCTGATGTAGCTGGCCTGCCAACATCAAGGTGTTTAGATTTACTATTCAGCTACAACGCAGAAACCTTTCAAACCAAATGCTCAAAAACTTACCGTGGAGATGTTTTATCTGTTTTGAGGATTCATCAGCTTGTTTTTTATTTTCTTTCCTCTCTGCCTCAAGCACACCTTCAAAATATAAATGAATTTATTTTACTCATGCATGGTGCAGATGTGGATGCTGTGTATGCTGTAAGATATTCTATGTTACCTTGTAGGTCCATGAACTTATGTTTCTCCTTATTAGCTAGCTCCTGGGCCTCTCGTAATTCATCATTCAAGCGTTGAATTATTTTTTGTGAGTCACCTGAGGACCCCATGTTTGATCTGGTCAGGTCATCTAATAGCAACATACAAAACATAAAATGAGAATTCCAGGTACAAGCTTCTGACATGACTCCTGACATGAACATGCAGCTGTTTAGAGCACAGCCTCCTATCAGTGCAACATAAGTATAACACATCAGGCTAATGATGGAAATGGAGTCAATTACCATAAAATACAGGGATGATAAGGAATTCCACCATGTTCATGCTGCTACAGTCCCAAATATTTAACCGGGGCTCCAAGATGATTTCCCAAGATATTGAAATGGTGTTATTACACTAATTGCTAATCCAGAAATAGACACCACAGCATTTCTTATCTAAGCTTTCAAACCAAACTGTTACCCCACTTTCACTCACACAGACACATCTACACTTCTCATGTACTTCTCATTTGTTACTATATAAATGTAAACAATACACAAAGTCCATACACTTTCCAACGCTGACATGGTTCTTTGGTGATACTGGAAGTGGAAACAAGCTCCACAAATACTTTTTTACTCAAGCACTTTTCAAATACCCAGTAAATATCTTGATCCTCTAATCTCCAACAGCTAGGAAAAGAGATGATCTCATCTCGGGCAGAGCATTTGTTGGAGGCCAAAAAAACAAGAGGCAGGACAGGTCAAGCATGTGCACCATAAATGGACACATCACAGAACTCAGACTGCCGTGAAATGCTGCAGTTGTTGTGAAAACTTTGATGTCACTGTGCCTAGCTCACATAGTTACATAATCACACTAATACACAGACACACACAGACACACATCGGTGTATTGTTAGCGGCGCGATTAGATGGTTTGACAGATGTCCCTAAAATTAACGAGCCTGAGACAAAGGCTAGGAGTTGGAGACACCCTTGTTCTCGAGCACATGACCACCCTGCTGCGCGCCAGACAAAGGATGAGAGGGCAACACTCGGCCTAGTATGTGATTGCGTGCTCCGCCACGTATGCATATGTATGAGTGAGGGCCAGAATGTGAGTGGGCTCCCTGTACTGTAAGTGTACTGTTTAGAGCCACTTCGTC
The DNA here is from genome assembly GCF_033807715.1 of Cololabis saira. Lineage (NCBI taxonomy): Eukaryota > Metazoa > Chordata > Actinopteri > Beloniformes > Belonidae > Cololabis > Cololabis saira. The sequence goes on from NC_084598.1 coordinate 19,832,933, forward strand.
AGAAAAGATGAATGCTCGGTCCAGACAGCTGCGGGAGGGTTAAAGGATATTTCAGATGAGGGTGCAACACTTTATCTTTAGAAACATTTGTTATAACAACCATTATGCATCACAGTGTCACTGAATGACACTTGCAAAAGTAGTAATGGGATTAATCTGTGTGTAAAAATACCTCGCAGACGAGTGGGGAATATTGAGACTCAAACACTGCCTCAAGTGACGGCAGAAAAAAATGTTGGAGAAAATCTTTTTTTAGCTCAAGTGCTAAAGGCTAGAGCCATCATGGCCCATCTTACCCGGCTGTTTGCTTCCTTCCAAGCAAATGTGACAGCAAGATGAATCAGAGGTTTAGCACGGTTGAGAGTCAACGTCAACGCTGTTCTCTTTGAAAATGCTGATTATTCTCCCAGGAGTGATATCCAGTTACAAATACTAAATGTTCTCTGTGTGGCTGATTCAGAGAAAATATGGTATTCTTTCCCAAATGACACTGAGGACACTGTTTTCTCTTGTGCTCTCTATATAATGTGCAGTGTAGCATTACAAATTCATTCATCATGCAAAATTGATTCACTCGCCACAATGCTTGCCCATTTTGTCATGAATGTCCCTGTCAATTTTTAGCATCTCTGCGTTGGACTGAGACTGCTTTAACCTCAGCACTCTGTTTCACTTAGTCACAGAAATGTCAAAAATAACACACACATCACTGCATTGTACGCAGAGAGACTTTATCCTCTGATAAACTGCAGAAACTAGAGCCATCGGCCCTTTAAAACAAGGCCATAAACAGCAATGTCAGCTTCACATTCAACTAACTGTCCTTCAAGGTCCAAATACAGATTTTAAGATTCACTCATGTAAGTTTTTTTGTATTTCAACATTGTCATTTAGGGAGACGTATTCTGTTTCAAGTACAAGCCACTTAAGTAGCGAAGGACTGCTAAGTCATCCACTGTAGTTATGTCCACACCGAGAGAAATAAAAAAATAACAACAGAGCTGGTTACCTTTAATCAATGATACGTTGTTCAGAGGGTCATTCACTTCTTTCTTATCCATTTCCTTATCTGTTAAAAAAAGGATATAATATGAGACTAGATATATAAAGATTTCAAATCAAGAGGTAATAATGTGACATTAATGCCAAAGAGATGAGGTTTCTTAAATGTAAACACAAAACTGCATGTTCATCAATGAACACAGCACTTTTGAACCAGGCAGCTACACTGAGCTGCCAAAGAAATTTCCTTTCAGGACTAGGTCACAGAAAAATAACTAATAGCAATGAAGGAATATAAAACTAAGCAGATGATATTACCTGATGTGATCCAGGAGCTAGAGTGCTCTGTGTGCTGAGGCTACAGCAGTCCCAGACATGAAGAACTCTTCCCCAACTATCAGATTTTTTTCAGATGTGAAATGGAAGAGTCCAAGCAACGAGGGGGGGGGGGGGCACTGCTGGGGGGATGAACACTGTTTAACGCACCTCACTGCCGGCGAGGGACTGAAGGCAAAGGAAAGAAATGATCAATAAAAGCAAACAAATACCTTAACTGTGATGAAAATGGAGCACTAGCGCTAAGTGAGAAGACTGCATCAAACCACAAGACACCCCTCTAGTTTGCGGCTGAAGTCCCCAGCCCCTCCACACTGGGTCATGTATATCCATGCAGGGCATCTCGGAAGCTGCAGCTGCATTCTTACACAGAGAGGTTTTGTTCGGGGCACCGAGCTGCTCTCTAGGTGCTTAGGGCTGATGTAAAAATCTACAGGATGACACTGAGAAGGGACGGCCTCTGTCTGAGTTTCATGTATATGTACATAAAACTTGTAGTTCTCTGCTCACGGATAATTCATACTAATATCTCTTGTCTTTTGTACCTTTGACAATATATCTGTGCCCTTCCTCTTTCTGTTCTTCATTCTCTCATTGTTTATGTAATAATGGCTCGGGGGTCATGTTCTGGGTCTCTGGAAAGCTAGAGAAAACTTGTATTGTAATAAAGGCTATACAAATAAAATTGAATTAAATTATATGTGACAACCCTCTCCTCTGTTGTTGAGGCCTGTTTGTTGCTTGTTTATTCCTATTATTCTGTTGAATGTTAGACCGTTTTAAGGGGAGAACTGGGCTGTAACTATCGCTGGGGTAAAGCATGTAAAGTATTTTTACACAGATTAAGCTAACCTCTGCTCCATTAGACTGTCAACAAAAAAGTATAATTATGATAACACAGTGACCAGATTTATTCAGCTATTATAAACTTTTTTCATCTGTCTTTTCACCAGAATATCTTGAAGTTTGTGGGTGTATTGATCAATCCTGTCTGACTTTGCACACAAATGTAGATGTTTTCAATTCAATTCAAAATACTTTATTAATCCCTGAAGGGAGATTGGTTTTCCAGTACAGGACAGTATAAAGACTACAGACCCTTATGAAATTGCAGTCTTTTAAAAGAAAAAGACATAAATAAGAACAATTTAAATGTCAGACATATTATATTTATCTTTAATGCATCATTCCAACAAACAAAAAGCCCCAGAAAAATACAAAAAAATATTCAATTACTGGGAATATTTTAAATAAATAACGTTAATAAAGTTCCTTGAAATTAAAGGGATTAAAGGCTTGGCTCTAACTGGACCAGTCAAAGACTGATGTGTGCTTTGGGTCATTGTTAAGTAGAAATGTGAAGTTCCTTTTTATTTTCAACTTTTTAAAAGAGGAAAGGCGGTTTTGTGACAAAATATCTTGGCATTTGGAGCTTATCATTTTCCCACATAACCTGACAAATGCCATCTGAAATGAAGCAGTTCCATAGCATAATGGTACCCCCACCATGCTTTACCGTCTCTGTACCACTCTGAATTGGTTTTGTGCTGAACATACGTTTTAGATTTAAAGCCTAAGAGTTCAGCCTCTGTCTCGTCAGACTATTACACATTTTCCCAAATGTGAATGAATGAAAATGTTAGCATAATAGACAGATTAGCAAAATAATTTTGCAAGAAACAACTTGTCATCCTGCCCTACTGCCCAGACTTGTGCAGAATACAGGGAGAGGTTGTCATATACAAGGCGTGACCAGCACGTGTCAGAAATTCATGTAGTTCCCCCAGTGGTCTTTTGGTAGCCTCCCTGATAAACTTTTCTCCTTGTCCTCCTATCAACTTTCAGGGTTGCTTTGATCTTTGCAAATGTCTCTGTGGTGTTGTATTTTCCACACCTATTAATAATGGTTTTGACAGCGTTGCATGGTACGTGGTGTTTAGTGCTGTTGATATTCTTTTATATCCCTCCCCTAATTGGCACATTTCAACAGTTAAGTCCTGCAGTTTCTTTGGCACCTCTCTGAGGTCCATGGCCTCAGTAGAATGCAACCCCCGACATTCGAGCAAATACTAACAAGGACCGACTTATCTGGTTTCACTCAGAATGACTTTAACTTTAAGTTTATGCCATTTATCGACTACAGGCCTTATTTTACATGTGATAGTTAACTCTGAGGACAGTTTCTAAGTAAATGGGTGTGCAAATGTATGCTGTCAAGGTGTTTTGCAATGTTGATGTTTTTAAGTTTTACTTTTTTTCCTCTCCTCTGGATAGTTTTCAATAGAAGATCACATCAAAGACATCTGGTATTTATGTTGTTGTCATTTCTATCTTTATATTTTCCAAAATTTTCAATTCCCTATTGGTGAGTTTTTATGTCCACTGTAAGGCTGTATGTCTAAATATCACTGATGCTGATATCGCATTTTTCTAAAAAAAAAAACCATTACAGATTGATTGTGTGTTTTTTTTCCAGATCAGCAGATGTCCTCTAATAATATTTAAGAGGCAGGGGCCTCTACTTTCTGAGGGATATGCAGACATATTATAGGTACCTGCAAGGCCAGTTGTACAGAAACTGTAAGACTACTTAAAGGGGACCTATTATGGCATCTAATACATATTTTAAACAGGCCTTGAATGTCTTAAAAACAAGCTTTTGATTTTGTTTTGCTAAATAAATTAGAAATTCAGCCTCTGAGCCATGTCTTTATCTTCCTATTCAATAACCTCATTATCTATGCAGGATTCTGAGTGGGCGGGGAGGCTATGATAATGAGGCACTGTGCTGATTGGCTGCCTGAATGACGCAATACACAGCTACGAAAAAATTACGAAAGTAACGATAGGGAGCAGAATCTGAACGGCTCGTAGAAGCCACATCAGACTGGACGGCTCATCCGGGCGGCTGTACAGACACTGCAGAATTTGGTTGCTTTCCTCCTTCTCTGAGTTGGCAGGCTGAGGGGAGACCACTTTATACATGTTAAAGCAAGAGAAAACGTGTTTTTCATAATAGGTCCCCTTTAAATGTATCTAATTTTTCTTTTAAATATGACATAATTGCCTCTGTATGTATCCATTAGTAATGTAAATATTATTCATTACTATTGTAGAGGTGTGAGAGGCACTTGATGGACAAATCTGCCTTCTGCCAATTGCTTAACTAAGCTTTGTAGCATGACGATGACTGATGAAGAAGCAATGTTGGCTAGCATTTGATTAGAAGTCTATGGCCCTAATTATACAGAAATTAGTAGTTTTATATAATTTTATCTGATGTGGCACAACCCACCCCCACAAAAAAAAAATCACGTAAGTCATGGATGTTAATGCTAGATATGGAGACCAAAACTATTGTTGAACCAGGATGTGAATACTGTATATAAATGTCTGTGCTAAAGTGAGACATTTTAACATGAGGGTCAATGGAGAACTACGGAATTTCAGAGCCGGCCCCTAGTGGTCAGTTAAGTAATTGCAACACTTTTTTTGGCCCTTGATAGAATCTTATTTTTAGTATAATTATCTTTGCATCATCTGGCAGGCCAGATAAAATGAGGCGGCGGGTAAATTTGGCCAGTGGGCTCTGAGCTTTACAATAAATAATAATAATAATAAAAAAAGAAATCTATCAAATTCAGAAAATGCAACAATATAAAACAGTAACCTTTAAATAAACTACTTTTTTTTCTTCTCCTGACATTTCTTATCGTCACTCATGTTGCATTACTTGCTTAACTAGTATCTTTTTTTCCCTCTCCCTCAAGTCAATCTTTTTGTTTTTTGTCATGCAGGTATCGAGCAGGGTACATACCTGTTTCTAAGTAAACAGTGCAAACTGAAGTCATCTGTTAGGAAGTAGCCTACACAGTACAAAAATAAGCTATCTTTCATTAGATTAAATGAAATTGTAAAAAAAAAAAAAGAAAAAAAAAGTTTGCTTATTAAAACAACTCCAAGCATGGCGATACTCGGGTTGTTAATGAGCTAATCAGTGCAGATGTTAATTGAAGGCGTGTTTTTTTTTACTCCCACGGGGCAGCCAAACCGGCAAAACTCAACAACAATGCTGTTGTAAAGGCGGATTTATGGTTCCGCGTTACACCGACGCAGAGCCTACGGCGAAAGGTACGCGGCAACGCGCACCGTCGCCGCGTACACTACGCCGTAACCCTACGGCGTACGCTCTGCGTCGATTTAACGCGGAACCATAATTTAGGCTTTGGAAGTCGTGAATGACTCTTTCCTGGCTCCTGAAATAGTGCTGGGTGTTGCCTGCTGGTGAGAGCTGCGTGTCAGGCCACAAAAGCCCGTGCAGTTTATTCAGGAGAGTGGAGCAGGGTGATGTGCTGACTCGTGAGTGAGGAGGAGGCAGGACTTCACTGCCAAGTCACTCTTCCAGGCTTACCTTTACTTGCGCCTGTTTGTTCAAGAGTGTTTTCCAGCTCCGATGACTTCCTCTATCTCAGCCTGGATTTGGAGCGAGAGATTTTGGCTTCCCGAGAATGTGTCCTGGGCGGATCTGGAGGAGCCTCCACCTGGAGTGGAGTATCCCAGACTGGGACACATGCTGTATGCGCTGCCTCTGGCTGGCGGAGTTTTACTACTGAGGCGGCTGTTTGAGAGGTAACTACTCTCTTTTGTAGTTTTTTTTTTTCTCCCCTCTTCTTCCTGTGTACGTGTGTCCTCTGCGAGAGTTGAAAACTGTGAGGCATCTTGCTCATATGACGTGAAGAGAGACACAAATTAAAGTGGAAACAACTGTTGCAAGACAAGAGTTGCTACTTTCAGGAAATGATTCATTCTTTGCGGGTACAAAATATGTAGAAAAGCCAAGATAAGTTTTCTATGCTACTTCAGGCCAGACAATTGTTGCCTTTCATTTTGTGAGAGCTGCAAGCAATTCCCTGCTGCTGTTTTTGCTGTAAGCACTTACTCAATGGTTTGGGCATTCCAGCCGAATGATGATGCAGTCAGATGACCTCACTGATTTAAAATGTTGGGGTTTTAAAAAATTTTTTTTGCATCAAATAAGGGGATTTGCAAAATGTTACTAACTTTCTGATTTGAGTTACACATGAAGGGGAAGGGCCAAAGCCCAGTCCACTCTATGCTGCTACTCATTCAGTCCCTTTTCAAGTCATGGAAACTATTCCAGATTAGCAGGGAGTTGCTATGTTGACATATCATAAATGGCTCAGGGCTTTTGCCTAAACACTAGTCGGCTCAACCAAAAAATCCTGTGACACACATTAGTATTTTGGCTGGAGTCATCCTTCTCATGCTGCCTGATGTACTCTCACATGACTGGTCAAAATGCTCTGTTTAGACAAGGTGCTACATTCAACAGGATCTCTGCCGCTTCCCTGTGTTTCCCCAGGAGCTCATATTCCCTCTTTCCGTGCTTTTCGGACAAATGCACTTGCATAGTTCTGCGAGCATGTACATTAATGCAGTTTAAACTTCTCCCTTTGAGTGTCATTGGTCACAGCTTTATGAATATCACACAGTTTATGTCCACACCCTTTTTCTTTTTCTTTTTTTCCCCTCTCTGTGTATATAGGCTGGTGGCCAAGCCCTGTGCCCACATACTTCAGATTCAAGGGGGAGTGCCTCGGCGAGCTCAGCCCAATGCTGTCCTGGAGAGGCTGTATCAGTCCAAAACGGTACATAAAGCCTGTGTTTATTCTCTAGTCCATGAGACGCTCCTTTACACACTGCAACATGGTGTTGTTGCATCAGTACACGCCACCACAAGCCGTATAATGACATGTTCACTAAATGCCTCCTGTCACGTGTCCAGAATACCAGTTTTGGTTGTGGTTTTCAAGCACAGGCTTTAGGGGAATCATGTCATTTTAAAAGTGTCCCATATTCTCCATCTAGTATGCAGACACGAAGCAACTGGAGGGACTCACTAAGCAGCTGGACTGGGATGAACGGAAAATACAGAGATGGTTTCGTGTCCGTCGGAACCAAGACAGGCCCAGCACTCAGAAAAAGTTCTCTGAAAGCATGTAAGTGACTTCAAAATTTCTAGGCCACACCCAGAAATAAGGTTAGAATTTAAAAGCATGCAGTGCATTATATAGTCACATGATGCAGAAAGTACACCCCCTCATAATTTTTAAGGCTTTATGTCGGAGGATATTATCCATTTAGTCATTTCCTGGTCATAAGATTGGATTAAATCAGCCTCAGATGAAAACCGTATTACACCATTATTTACTGAACAAGAACCAAGTCAACTGTAGAACCAGTGAGTGGTAAATCTAGATGTATACCACGTGATTCATTAGATCGTAGAACCACTTTCATTACCAATGACTTGGTGTTATTGTTTTCTGTGTGACGTCAGTGTCTCACATCTTCATGGGGGAATTTTGGCTCACTCTTCTTTACAAAATTGCTTCATTTAATCAGTGTTGGTGGGAATGTATTTAGGCATTGCTCTTTTAACATTCCAGCAGGGAATTTCAATCGGTCTGGACTTTGAATCGGTCATTGCAACATCTTGATTGTTTTCTTCTTCAGCTATTGTGTTTTAGATTTGCTGATGTGCTTTGGATTGTTGTCCTGTTGTGTCATCCAGTTTCAGCCAAGCTTTGGTTCTTGGACAGAGGGCCATACTTTTGACTTTAGGATACTTTCTTATACAGAGGTGAGATGTCGTGGTGACTGCAAATCGTGCTGCAAACCATCACCCCTTCACTACTGTGAATGACAGCTGTTGCAAAAGATTCTTGTGTTTGCTACTTTGCATAACGACCAAACATCACCACATGTGTCTTGTCTTCTCGATAAATGGTTTCAGTCTCAGTCTCGTGGTTTGTTCAGATGCGATATTTGAAATTTAAGATTGTTGTTTTTTTTTACTCCCATAAAACCTTTTAAAACAAGCTAAACATCTTCAGTCTTTTTCTAATTCTAATGTCATGAACTTCGACAATGAACATGTTAATCCAGTTTGTAGAGCCGGTTGTAACTACACAACTAGTGCTAGCTAATTAAATCATACATGGGGGCCAGGCTGTGTCCAAGCACTTAGCTTTCCTGTGTACCTAATGGAAGGAAATGTGATTGGCTATTTATCAGGATCACGAAGACACATTAGAAACACCCACCATCCGGCGTTGCTGCAACACTGCTGTGAGAGGAGGGTTTTAGTTTCCAGAGAGTTCAAATTTGAATCAGCCCAACTCATGCATGTTGAGAGACTGTGTCCAATTTCAAGTGCAGCTGTGTCGGCCTTTTTTTAAATTTCATTTTTGTTTTTAATGGCAAAATCAGGATTTTATACCGGTAATAATTTTAAAGACTATTCTGCAAGTTATTGATCAGAATAACCAATCTTATTTCCCTATTTAAATAATAATAAAGAAACATTTAGACCAAAGTACCTTTTTTGAACAGATTTTAATCTGTGCTTGCAATTTTGCCAACCTGTTCCAAGTACTGTAGACGACGTCAAAAAAGAATGTTGACATGGTTTAGATTTTTTGTCAAATCAGATGCAGTGCCAGAATATTATGACTCAGAAATGAGCTCTTGCTCCAAAAATGTAACGCCACCAGTCAACTAATGTGCACTCCTCCTAAGAGCTACAAAACCTCTGGCAACATGAACTGGAATTTCATACATGTGATTCAAAACAACTGCAATATATCAGAATTCTATTGAAAATCCAGTAACTAGAAAAAAATGCAATAATACATCTTACATCTAGTAAGAAAAGGAAACAAATGTATTATGCTTCAAAGTCACAGATTTTTAGCCAAGACAACAAGTTTATCAACTTAGTGTGGCTTAGAACTTTCCCTTTGGTCTGTTACTATATTCCCGCCTGAAGGCTCGTTGTGAGGGAGAGCTGGTTGCTGAGATGCACAAATATTTCTTTGCTAGCTTACTAACCTTTGGAAGGTTTCCTTAATAGAGTCTTTACCACTCCAGAGGTTCTGTCTCACTGTCTGGATTTGGTATTCTTCAGTTTCACACCTGAAGTTGGTTTTCTGGTTTGTTTTGTTTTTTATTTAAGACTTGTGTGTTGGTTTTGTTGTTTTTTTTTGTCTGTCCAGGGACCACAGATGCAAATTAGCTGCCAGCTAACTCTGGTGCAATTGTAAAAATTGTGCACTGTTCCTGTCAAATAAATAAGTAGATCAATCAAATCAAGAGATGGGGAAGCGGATGTGGTGGCTGCAGTTTCAACATCTGAGGTTTTCAAAAAGCTGCATGCTGGAGCTCTGCTGGTACAGTCAGGATGGACCCAAGCTCAGATACAGCTCTGGCTTCTTTTCTCTCATTCTTGTCAACGTGCTCGTATTGGGTTTTGAACCTTGGACAAAAAACTGAAGCCATGTCCAGCAAGACATCAGTGGTGGGATGGTGGTGTCTGAGAAATTGCCTTTTCCAGATCCAATACTCTTTCAATCTGGAATACACTGTTGATCCAGGAATCCACTTCTTTTATTTATAGTGTAATTTTTTTCATGAATGTATTAATTTATTAGGACTACTGTTATTTTACAAGTTTAATCTTTTTGCAATGGCCAGTGCTTGTACTGCATTGCGGTGCATTTGTGTTCAGCGAATCGTCGTACAGAAGCTGCAAAAGACTGGCAACATAAATTCAATGCTATTATCCACAATTCCTGGAGTGCGAGAAACATAAAAAAGATGGGCTACAGCTTACATCTCTACCCATCTGTCCCACCACTGTAACGCACTGACGTAGCTTAACATGTGTTGTATGAATTGATATAAACATTTGCACTGGCATCCAGAATCCCCAAAAGAATAGAGAGAATAAAGAGATTGATGTTATAAATATCTCTGAATTATGAAGTGTGTGTGTAAAGTCATAACATCAGTCTAGTTGGTAATACCTAGGAAGTGTTTGCATTTTCATTGGAAGCATGGGGTGTTAGTTTGTACATGTTCTAATTTTCCATGTTTTGTTGCATCAGGTGGCGATTCACCTTTTACCTGCTGATTTTTATCTATGCCATTTGCCACCTGTGGAGGGTAAGTTTAACTTTTTAAGGGGGTTTGAAGCTTTATATTGTATTTAAACATTGAAATACATTCCGTCAACATGTTTATCTTTTCTTATTAAATCGTGTACATATTTTATCTCTTTCCATTAGTCACCTTGGATGTGGGACACCAGACAGTGTTGGCACAACTACCCTTTTCAGGTGTATATCAGCTGCATATTTCATGATGTGATTCTTCTCAAGTATGTCTGTTTAGTTATATGCATGTTTGCTTCATCCCCCACAAAGGGTCTGAGTCCTGGACAGTACAATTACTATGTTGCTGAGCTGGCTTTCTATTCTTCTTTGATGTTTTCCCAGTTCACAGACATTAGACGTAAGGTGAGTTAGCAACAGCTTATCTACCACTATTGTGCTGCCACTTACTAGTCACTCTGAAAAGTTGATGCGTTTTGTGTCAGAACAGCCTTTCCTGCTTTTCATGATTAGTTTATTTGATCTTTCTTTCTGAACCTCAGTGAAACACTTGTTGTTACCAGCTTAACTTTGATGTTTTAACACATTGACGCAACGTATATGTATATTTTTAGTGATTTAAAAAAAAAAGTGAAGTAGTCCTGTAGAAATTTTTGGTTTTGAAAAAAAACAAAAAAAATGTTAATCATAGCTTATCGATAAAGGCTATTTACTTGAATACAACCACAAGTGAAAATGGCCTCTTCTGTTCTGATTTAAAAACAAAAAATCAATCAATCAATAATTGCTTCCCAGTAACCTCTGCCCACCTGTCTCTAACAAAGAGGGGGTATTTACACAAGGTATTTTAGTTGTTGTAAACAGAAGTAGGTCTTTAACAATGGATTGTTTATTCGTCTACCTGTCATCTCCTCTCATTCTGTGGATGACAGGATTTCGTCATCATGCTTGTCCACCACCTGGCCACCATATTCCTCATCACGTTCTCCTACGCCAACAACATGCTGAGAGCTGGTAGTTTGGTCATGTGCGTACACGATGCATCAGACATCTTCCTTGAGGTAAATAAGCGTTTGTTTATAACCAATTCTTAAGTTTTACTGAGAATATCTTTCCCAGGGAGTAAATATAGAATAAGAACTGGATACAATCTTTCATTGAAACTTTTATTAATATTTGATAATTAATATTTTAAAATTATTGTTAGGTTTGTTTTAATCTTCTGCTTTTGTTTTTGTGCTTGCTGTTTTTATCTACTTCATTATATTTGCTTGTTTCGTGTATTTCTTTTTACTTTTTTTCCCATCTTTTTAGTGTGATGCACTTTGTAACATGTTTTAAATATATGCTATATCAATAGGTTTTACTATTCTTATTTTAATAGAAATTGCATTTCGTGTGCAAAATGCACTGATAAAATGTCATTGCTTTAAACTGTGATATTGAAGTTTGTTTTGATGTCACTATTGTGAATAATTATTGTCTAATTTATTCCCCAAGGCAGCCAAGCTGGCTAACTATGCTAAGTACCAGAGGCTATGTGACAGCTTGTTTGTGGTGTTCAGCTTAATCTTTTTCCTCACTCGACTCATCATCTTTCCTTTCTGGTGAGAGCTTAATAATATCCTCTTGCTGACTTGTTAATTTATCCGATATTACAAGCAAATATTACCAAATCCATTTCTGTGTGTGTCTGCTGTAGGATTGTGTCCAGCGTTCTTTTTGAGAGCTGGGAGATTGTCGGGCCGTATCAGGCGTGGTGGCTGTTAAATGGGTTGCTTCTGGTCCTGCAGACTCTTCACATCATCTGGTTCTACCTCATTACTCGGATTGCTATCAAGGCCATTTTCAAGGGAAAGGTTAGTTTCTTTTTAGCCATACTATAAAATGTCAATTTAAAAACAGAATGTTATGATTTAGAAATCTCATAAACCCTCATCCTAATCACCGTAGAGTAAATCAAATGTTGAAAGTGAGTGGGTTTTAACGCTTCATGAAAAATATTTGCTCGTATTGAATTTGATGGCTGCAACATATCTCAAAGTTAGGCCATGGGCAAGAAAAGGGTGGAAAAGTAAAGTGGTAATAAAAAGAACCACCTGGAGGGACATTGTGCAACTAACTAAAACATCAGGAAGGACCATGGAAGACAGCAGACCCAGAAAGAGTGTACTATGTCACCAAAACAAGTAGTCTCCCCAGACAACAAGTGGAGCCCTACTCACCCCCATAGAGGAGCCCAAACCTTCTCCCCAAACCCCACCCAGCTCTTCATCTTCTCCATTCAGGGACAGCAGATGCAAAATAGCATTTTTGGCTAATTTTACATTTGTTTAAATGTGTTATTAATGTGCATTGTCCCTGTTATCTAAATCTTTAAATAAATAAATTCAGCCCAGACTCCCCACTACTGGATTTCACTGACAAAGTGAAAGACCTTGAAATCCAACTTGCACCAAGATCCGATCTCATGTTTTCTCTTCATAACGTCCACATTCCAGCCACCCGCACTAAACAAACATCCACCAAAAGAAAAGTCGTACAGCTCCCCCACCACCTCCACAAATTATTCTTTCAAGGTGGCGTCATGATCTGTCTCCCCAGCATATCGAGGATGACAAAGCTGTTTGTGTTCAGAACCTTCCAGGAATATACTGATATGTACCGGGTCCGAGCGGTAAGATTACCAGCAGTGACTCGATCGGGAAAAACATTTTTAGTCAATGATTTCATTACTGAGCATTATCTTGACGTGTTCTTAACAGAAACATGGTTAGATGAAAATAGACACCTGCTTTGATAAAGTCGGCCCCCAACTTTAGTTCTTAGTGAAAGTAGAGAGCATGAGGTGGACCTCTCACGATGCACTGAAGTGTACAAAGCCCTTCTTAGGAAAATTTGACTCAGCTAAAGGGTCTGTCTGGAGCCATGTTTCTGAACGTCTACAGGCCTCAAACACAATGCAAACTTCTTTAATTATCAATACCTGCTTTCTGTGGCGTGTTGGTTACGAGTGTTTAATCACTGTAGGAGACTTTAACATCCATGTTGACTACCCCCAAGACAGAGCGGCTAAAGAACTACGTGTTGTGCTAAAAATATTTGGTTTGACTCAACTTGTTAAACAGGCAGCACACAAATGGCGGTGTACTTTGGACTTGATTATCAGTGAGGGTCTTAACATTTCCAAGGTCTTTGTGACTGATGTGGCCCTGTCTGTACACTTTTCAGTTTTCTTTGAAAGCTCTATTTCCAGTAGCCGAAAAAAAGTCATAAAAAAAGGAAAACGTAACTGAAAACTTTAACCAAGTCTACTCTATCACCTCCACTCTGTCCTGTAACTCAGTAAATGAACTACTAGATAAATTCCACTCAAAAATGTCAGATATCGAGTCCATTGCTCCCGCTAAGATGAAGGTTGTCTCTGGTAAGACAAAATCTCTGTAGAGAAAGGCCCCACTGGTAAGAAGTGAAAGAAGGGAGTGTTGAAAAGCTGAACGGAGGTGGTGAAAGACTGGACTCCATGTTCACTATGATATCTATAAAAAGAGACTTTACAGATATAATTCACAACTGAAGAATATAAGGGAATCCTTCTTTCCTGAAATCATCAAAAAAAACATCGACAGTTGGAACATTTTGAAGATTTTCAATATTTCACCATCTACAGTCCATAATGTCATCAAAATCTGCATCAAAAGAAACTGGTGAGATCTCTGTGCACAGGTGACAAGACTAAAAAAAATCCCTGTTGATTGCCTTTGATTTTCAGGCCATCAGAATGTACTACATTAAAAACAAGCAGGATTCTGTCTGGAAGCCTCACACTGCATGCGCTCAGGACCACTTCTGCCAATCACTTTATAAAAACACAGTTCATCCACAAACCAGGTTAACTCTCCATCATGTGTGAGTGTGATCCAGTAACACCACTGGTTTATCTGGGCCAAACTTCATTTACTTTCATTTAATGAGGCAAAGTGGAAAACTTGGGCAGATGAGTAAAACTAATATTTTTTGGAAACCATGCCACGTTCTCCAGAGTGAAGATGAAAAGAAAATCCAACTAGTTATAACAGGTCAAAGGTTTTTAAATATGAAATGATCAGCTGAAATATATGTAAAATAAAGAAAGGTATGCTCAAAGGTAAATTCAGTTTATGGAGATATATATAAATAAATCCCATCCTGGCAGGAGGAAGGCCTTCAGGGAAGAAGGCCTTGTAGGTTTCAGCAGGACAATCCTAAACTGCATACTATTATTATAACAGCATTCGAAATTAGAGTCCAGGTGCTGAACGGACCGGTTCCAGACATTTCATCAGTTAAACAATTCACGGATCATGAAATGAAAGATATAACAAAGAAGACCTAAGACTGTTGAGCAATTCAAGACCCTGATCGTGCAAGAACAGGACAATGTCCCTCTGTCAAAACTCCAGCAGATGTGAATGGTCTCTTGTTAAGAGAAGATGGGATGCTTCACAGAGGTATACGTCACTGTGCCCAAACCCTGTTTTTGAGATGCCATCAAATTTAAAAATTACCATGTCTTTTTTTTTAAAGATGGTTAATTTCCTCAGTTAAACAAATTTAACTTGCAAATCATAACGTCCTGCTTTTCTTCACATCTCACAGGGTCCCATCTCTTGAAACTAGGGTTAGGATAAGTCTTTGTTTCTTTATCTTGTTTTAAATTCTTTTTTCTTTTTACAGGTGTCAAAGGATGACCGCAGTGACCTAGAGACCAGCTCAGAGGAGGAAAATAACTCCACTAGCAGTAAAATACCAAATCAGACTCCAAAACTTAATGGAGAAAGTCATGACCATTGAGGTGAAGGAGGGTGTGGGGGCAGGGCCATCTGTCCTTCATGCGGTGCTGTCAGTAATTTCTTACGTCTCAGTGAGACCCAGTTTTACAGTGACCTTTTGGGGGGGGAAAAGGCACTGACATGTTCATGTGTGGCGTATAGACTTAGTATTGCCTTAAAGAGTTTTTCACCTGTTGGCTCAGCAGAGCAGAGAGGAATGTTTGTGAGTGAGAAGTGCAGCAATTGTTCTTCTTACAATGCTACTGTATATTCATGTAAATAGATTTTCTTTTTGGAATATTTCACTGCTGTAAACCAAATCACTGTGTCTGACAAAGATTTCAGATGCATTAGATTGGATCTTAATGCTTTATCTCATGTGCTTGTTTCCAAATGCCAAACATCTCAAAGGTTTCTTGATAAAAGATGAATGCATCAAATTGTGTGGTGGATTGTTTTTATTTATATTTAGTATTCAATCATGAATTACAGCAGCAAGAAACACAACTTTTATAAGCGCTTTATCTAACAATTTCCACTTACAATGAATGCCCCAGTTTCTTGAATATGAGGGCAGGCTGATCAAGTGTATTCTTTCACTCTCACATTCTGCCGTCACTTAGCACCAAAAGGATAGAAGGATACTGGAACCAGTGCTCTCCCACTGTTATTGAACATCTCTGAAGTTAGTTTTTTGATCATCAGAGGTCCAAAAGGGCCATTCCACTGCTTTTTAGAGCATTGAGGCCACCTTAAACCAGACCAGATCCAGTTCAAAAACCACAATCCACAGTTAAAACTTGAATTATATTACACTATCGTTAATGGCAAAGAATATTGTGGAGCCTTATTCTATTTTGAAAATGCAAACAAAGGAGCTTAATCAACTTGAGCTCCACTGTGAACTGAGGGGACAACAGTCAAAAAGGCAAGGAAATCAATCATTTTTAATTTCCCACAAATAGAATAAAGGTTTCAGAAATCATACACTGCATTTTATGTCACCTTAACTATCCAATAGAAAATATAATCCAGGTTTTTGTTTGATACCTGTCAGGGTGGTCTAGCCGTAGCCAAAAACTGTCACCTCTACTACAGTATCTGAGAGAATAAAGTTTAAAGTTTGTGGAATGGCCATTTAGCTTCCTGCCAAATCCAAAGCTAATTTAGCTAACTGTTCTTACTGTAAAGACATCTCTGACACGTCGGAGGGTATGCATACTACCTCTGGTGGGTGTCTCCACTGATAACGCCTGCAGTGGTGCATCCTTCAGTTTGGAGTTCAGATCAGTGCCTTTATCTTCTTTCTTGAAAAGTTTCTGTGATGTTGGGGCTCACTGTGCTGTTTAAAGCTGCTACAGACCTGATACCAGGGTGGGATAGAGTTCTTGGTCTGTTGCAGTTGCTTTTAGGCACATGGTAGGTGTCAAATTAAAATCCCAGCAAAATAGTACAATTCAAGTGATAGTTACACCTCACAAAGATGTTGATCTAGGAGCGCTTCTTGGACTCAGAAGTGGTTTGTCTGAGGTGCTCTTTTTGTATGGGAAAATTCAGTTGAAAAAAACAGGAAAGGGGGAGGAGAAACTCCAAGGCACTCATCTGGCAAAAGTTAAAAAGCCTTTATTGTAGCGGCTTGGTTACATAAACCTTTATGATAATTACAGCTTGTGCAAGAGGTTTTAATGCTGCAAACAATCTGTATATTTCAGTTATTTTTTCAATTAAAAAAAAAATAAAAATGTTATTCTGATTTTTTTCCTACTTTATCCCCCAGTGCTCCTACTTAAGTCAGTCGTGGGCATTGCTCACCCTACCCCGGGAAGGCCCTACACTGAAACCATGACTCTTAACGTCCCAGCAGGTGATCTTCTCTCTGTGGGAGGGATTGGTCCAACAGGTCTTCCTCAGAAGATTATCTTGTCACACGAGGAGAGAAATTCTTCACTGATGTCATTGTACCTCAGGCTGAAAGCGGTTGAGACAAAAGCTGTTGTTAGTCTTGTGAAACTCGTTCATTTGCCCTTAAAAATGTAAACGTCACTTTCTAAAGAGGGATTCTAATTAACAAAAGTGAATCACCATAACTCCTGCAGGTTGTCGCTGGCCTCTACAACTTGGATGAGTGCTGGGATGGAGGCATCACTCAGCATGTTGTTCCTCAGCTCCAGGTGCTTCAGAGTCTTACTGCCTCTTATAGCAGCACACAGGTCATCAATGCAGGCATCTGTCAAACCAGTCAGTTCCAGGCTACGATGCAGACCATAAAAAAAAGAAGGAAAGATTTAAACTAACTGCACTGTGATCGGTGTAATTAAATGGAATGATATTTTTCTGCTAAATGCCAGCTCACTCCAGTTCCTCCAACAAGCAGCTTGGATGTGCAACAGCATCCCAAAGAGGTTTAACCCCATGGTCTCCAACTTCATTGATACCCATAATTAGGGCCTTAAGGCGAGAAGTCCCACTTTTCAGCAGTGAGCCCAGCTCCTCGAATACCCTTGGAGTCAGCTCGCATCGAGTCAAGCTGCAGGTTTAGGGAGAGAATACACCAAATATGTAAATTATAAAGAGCTGGTACACCATCATCAAAAGACTGATAACACCAGTTACTTACTCCAGTCTCTCTATCGGACAGCCACGTCGACTCAGGCCTTGACAGAGAAGCAGCCCCCCCTCCTGGCCCAACTCATTCACTGCCAGATTCAGCTCTGTCAGAGAGAAGTGCTCCGACATAAAGGCTTCCTTCAAGGACGAGCAGCATGCCCCTGTTAATTCATTATCAAACAATCTAAAATAGATAAAGGATAAAAGTTGGGAAGACTAAATCAGACTTTGTTGTTTATCCTTTTCATGCGATCTTATCACTGAATGCCACGGAGCACTTGAAAGGAAAGGACTCCGGTGTTATGAACTAACTTACATGAGGCTGTGCAGTTTACAAACTGGGTGTTGCAGAGCTTTGCACAAAGCCTCCACTCCACTGTCACCAATCGAGTTGCCTCTCAGCTCTGCTTTTATCAACTGGGATTGGTCAGAGCACAAAGCTCTTGCAAAGGCCTCCATGGACGCTGAAGTCAAGTCACAACGTTGCATGCTTTAATTTGAACAGATTCAGGATAATTTAAAAACGTTAAAGGCCACAAACGCCAAATAGGTAGATGCAATGCAAGGTTTTTGATAGTGAAACATTAGTGTTCAAGTACATACCTTAGCTCCTGTAGTCTGCAGCGAGGACTATAGAGGGCTGTGCAGAGCTTTACCAAACCATCATCCCTGATGGGATTAAACCTGAGGTCTAGCCAGCCCAACTGAGAGGTTTCTGAAGTCAGTACAGAAACCAGGTCTTCGCAGTAGGCTTCTGTGAGCTTGCATACTTCAATACTAAAAGAAAAATTTGATAATACAATATAAAAAATAATAAAAACAGTAAATAAGAACAAAATCAATGGAGTTATTCTTACTTTAATTGCTGCAACTTGGATTCTTTGAGTCCCGCACAAAGAGATTTAAAAATGTCAGGACTGAGGTGACACCTGGAGAGAAACAGGTCATTGGCGACCCCCCTGCTGAGAGCTGAAGCCAAATGATGGATAACTTCTGCACTAAAGGTGTTGTCTGTCAAGCTGGCAGAGAAAACAAAGTAATCTTACATACTGTATAATACTGAACACACTCAATGAATTAGATTATTTAAAAAAAATGTTTTTATTCAGATTTCTGGCTTACCTTATCTTTTTCACCTGGCTAAATATTGAAGCCAGGACTTCTGCCTTGTCCGGTAGAATTGTGGTATTGCGCAGATCAAAAGCGTTGATGCCGCCAAGGCATGTGATAATGTAATTGAGAGTGACACAGTCCTTGAGGCTCAGGTTGTTATGACCGTAGCCTAGTTGCCCAGGATGAATGCCCATCTCCTTCACCAAACTCTCATTTTGTGCCTGCTGAAGTATATGGAAGCATCTGTAGTGATTCTCTTTCATATATCCCTTCAGCGTTTTTTTTGAGCTACTTATAAGCCAGCATCTAACGTCCTTGATCCGATCAGAGTCGAACTCCCCCAGCAGGGTCTCGAGTCGTCTGTACTGGACTTGCTCCGAGAGGCCCGACAAGAAGAACTCGAGAAACATCGCACTGCCTTCATGCTTTTCGAGCATCTTCTCTACATCCTCATATGTCGACTTGTCCAAAAAAAAGGCCAGAGCCAAGATGAACTCCTGAATCAGTTGGGAGTGGAATGAAAAGGCGCAATTATTTAACTCCAGTTCACCGTCTTTGCGCAAGAAAACATCAGACGTGTTGAGAAACTGTTCAAAACCAAAGGAATCAACCTGCTCTTTGGTGCAGCTTGAATGTGGATCAAGAAAGCAGTGAGACGCCATCCTGCCAAGGGCCAACACTAGTGCTCTGTTGCGGGCCTCACTTAATGAAAGGTTCTGAATCAGATGAACCAGAATATCTGCAAACAGCTGAGATAACGTCTTGGGAAGATCTGCACTCAAATCCATAAGAGACTTGTAAACAGAACAAACTGTCCAACAAAATCTTGGAGAAGCACAGAAGTCATAAAAGCCCAGGGTCCTCTCCATGTGTAGCAGTGCTTTGTTGGCAGCGGCAGGATCAGTGAAGAAGTTGTTAAAGTAGGCTTTTCGTTGGGGCTTCAAAAATCCTAAGGCCTCCACCTGGGTGCCAGGAAGAAACTTCAGGTTTTCTGTTGGCCTGGTTGCCACCACAAAGGCAGCTCCTCTCAGAAGGGATCTGTGAAGGAGACTGGCCACTAAACAGGACACTGGCACGACCTGGTCTGGGTCAGAGCAGATGGTATGGACAGAGGGGTCCAGGTTGTGCTTGTACTGATCCAGACCATCAAAGACAAACAACACAGTTTCAGGCCTCTCTGCAACCAGGTTCACGGTCTCAGGAGGGACACGATATTGACTGCGTTGAATTAAAGTCTCTAATGACAATGCCCCTTCGAGAGAGTTCATCTCCCAGAAGTGGAAATAGAAGACGTATGAAAAGTGTTGAAGCTGCTCTCCTTTTGCCCAGTCCATGACGAGCTTCTGCAGAGCAGTGGTTTTACCCGATCCTTCTGGACCGATGAGTGCAACACATTTGGACTCGGCTGACAGAGCAGTGTGGATGGCATGATCGAGGGAGGGCGGGTTGTCGTCCTCAGCAGCAGCTGCGATCAGAGGTACATACTTACTGCTGTTCAGCACGCTGGCAGGGAGCTCCCCGCCTAGACATGTTGGGACGCCCTTTGAGTTCAGGAAGTGAGTTAGAACAGCACCTTTGTCCATAGTGTTATCCCTGAGGAAGACACATGAACACAATACAAAGTTAGAAGAATGTACTTACACTTTGAGGTAGCAAACAACATACAATTCGTATCAACACAAAAAACTGAACATGTAAAAATATAAGAATCTATTTCCCACTCCAAGAACTTTCAACCAGGATTTTTATAAAAGTACATTTTCCATTTTTAGAACACCAATAATTAACCTATAGTTACCTTGGATGGAGTATTGATGGAAAACAAAAATGTATGTTAAAATGTGTTTTTAAAGAGGAGAAAGCCTGCTGCACTGACGCACGATTGCTTAAAGGCAATGAGCGTTAAGCAGGAAGTGAAAGTGGGATTTGAAATCCCTGAACCATGTCTTGCAGACGACCCTGCCCCTGCACGTCTGCATGTTGCACAAATCAAATATCCCCACGCACTCTGTACACAGAAAAACGGAAATGTGTCAATCTGATTGAGTATACTTCAGAAATTAAGCCGGGAACTTATAAATGGTACGACATGTGCTGTTTGAATTAATCACATTATTTCACAGCCACGCAAGAGTCAGTTTAATAAAAAGTTACAAAGTTACAAAGTTACAAAAGTAAAAGTTACAATCTTCTATTCAGTGATATGCATCTGCATCTGCATTTTGTGGCCACAATGTGTGTGAATTTAGGTGAGGTGAACTGTAGAACATTTTTTATTATAATTTGATATGTCTTTTTTTCATTTTTTTGGTTCAAATGTTGAGACAGGAGGAAGCCTTAAAAAAAAATCTGTCAAGTTGTTAATGAGAAACAGGGGTGGGATTAAATAAATTTTCTTCTTCCCACTCCCTTTCGAGTGTTGACGAATTAATTTGTATTTTGAACCTGCACCTGAAAAACCTGATAAAAGGTATTTGTTTAATTTTATGTTGCACGCAGGTAACTTATGTTATGTTTATTGCTCGAAATAAAATATGAAAAATTGAAAAAAAAAAAAAAATATATAACATTATTATACCGCACATCAATTTACAGAAGGGTTGAGTCTTATAAGTTGAGTCTTATAAAGGAGTACTTAAGGCATGCCGTTTTAAAAAGTAGCTTTGACAATGAATACAGCAACGTTGTCACAGTCTGCTCATCTCCTGTCTGCTGGCGTCGCTCCACCTGTAGCCCCGCCTCCTCATCAGGCCAACTCCCCACACCTGTGACAGCAGCCCTGGCTGCTTTTAAGCCCCCGTCTCTGCTTCAGCGCCAGTTGTTCTTGTGTTATACCTGCGTTATTCCCCGGACTGATCACCTGTCCCTGCCCTTGACATTTCCTCAGCCTTCTGTCTTCGACCGCTTACACACCTGCTCGGCTCTGTGGCTTCATAGCTCACCTGTGGACCCGTCTGCCAGCTAGGTAATCCTCCAGCAGCGACACCAGGCTCACTCCTTCTCTGATCTTGCAGTAGGTCGCTGTGAGCCAAGACTTTTCACCCTGCCACTGTATAAAGTTAAAGGGGACCTATTATGGCATCTAATACCTATTTTAAACAGGCCTTGAATGTCTTAAAAACAAGTTTTTGATGCTTTTGTTTTTGCTAAATAAATGAGAAATTCAGCCTCTAAGCCATGTCTTTATTATCCCATTCTCTAACCTCCTTCTCTATACGGGATTCTGAGTGGACGGGGAGGCTATGATAATGAGGCTCTGTGCTGATTGGCTGCCTGAATGACGAGATACACCGCTACGAAAAAATGGCGTAAGCTCCGACCGGCGGAGTTACACCGTGTCATAACTGCATGCGATGCAAGCGAGCGAGCAAGCGTCAGCGACAAAATCAATTCCATTGCTTTATTTTCTATTGGACTGTCCTAACTGGCCGCGAGCGACGCAGCGCTGCGCGATGCGACGCTGCGCGATGCGACGCTGCGCAACGCGGCGCTGCGCAACGCGGCGCTGCGCAACGCGGCGCTGCGCAACGCGGCGCTGCGCAACGCGGCGCCGTTTTGAGATGAACATTTGTCAGACGCCCTGCTTCTATTTTCTTCCTGTCGCTTGTGTTGAAAGCCGGTTGAAAGCGCTGTAGGAAACAGTCACGGATGAGGAACGGCTGTTCCAGTTACTTGAAATGAGAAGTTATCTCTATGATACCTCCTCATTTCACTACAAAAACCTCAATAAAGTGGAGGGAGATGGACAGAGAGCGTCCGATGTCACGCAGTGCAACGCGATAGTTGGACGCTCGCATGCAGTTGGGACACGTGTGTTTAGTTGTGGGCGCGGTTTGCATTTTGGTTACATAACGAAAGGGAGCAGAATCTGAACGGCTCATAGAAGCCACATCACACTGGACGGCTCATCCGGGAGGGCTGTACAGACACTGCAGAATTTGGTTGCTTTCCTCCTCGTCTGAGTTGGCAGGCTGAGGGGAGACCACTTTATATATGAAAAAAAAACAAAACGTGTTTTTCATAATAGGTCCCCTTTTAAAGACTATAGTAAATAACAAAGGTAATTACCAACTGATGTCCCGTCTGCCTGTGCTGTTTTTGACTGCGGTCAAGCCAGTCGTCATTCGTACTTGCGTGGTCAAATCAGCCGCTCCTAAATTTCATGTGCGCTCCTATCAAGTCAAGTTCCTTCTATTGCCACACGGCTAGGCCGGTGGAATTAGTTTCACGGTGCAGTTGGTAGCTGCAACAATACACCACAGGAATACAAAAGACTGAACATTTTCCAGAGGAAAAAGACATAACACTGCAGACAAAACTGGACAAGGCAGACAACGGCACACATCAGATGGGACCACCGAAATAGGACAAGGAGTTAAGCCTTTAGTAGTCGTACGGCCGAGGGAAAGAAAGAGTCGTTGTATCTCTTGTTCCTTTTACCCAGTGACTCATAAATAATCCTCAGCTGGGAACGGAGGCGCTTAAACCGATAGTTAGCAGGGTGTGAGGGGTCCTCCATTATTTTAGTTGCCCGTGTGATGGTGTGGTGTTTGTAAAGGGAGTCCAGTGTGGGGAGTTCATGTTTAGTGATTTTGGAAGCCCTTTTTATTATCCTGTCCAGTCTGTATAGTGTATGTTTGGATGTATTGCCGTACCATATTGTGAGGTGATTGATAAACACAGAATATTTTGGATTATGGCAGTGTAGAATTGGACCATTAATTTCTTCCTGATTCTGTATTTTCTTAGTTGTCTGAGGTGAAAGAGTCTCTGGTTTGCTGTTTTGAGAAGATGAGTGGTGTGGTGGTCCCAGTTCAGTTTATTGTTGATGTGTGTGCCAAGGAATTTGAATGAGTCTCTGGCAGAGATGGGTTGGTTGTTGATGATGGGTTCCTTGACAGGAGTGTCTTTACGAAAGTCAATGACCAGTTCAACAGTTTTAGCTTAATTGAGGATGAGGTTGTAGTCCCTGCACTTGTTCACTGTCCTCTCCACCTCTGACCTGTAGTCGTCCTCCCTGCTGTCTTTGATCAGCCCCACGATGGTAGTGTCATCTGTGTATTTCAGCAGCTTGACAAAAGGGGTTTTACAGACTGCCGAAAAACATGATTAAGAGAGACAAATGGATCACTGCAATTCGCAGAAACAACTGGATCCAGACACCGAAACATGGATTTGCAGTTCCCATTTTGTATCAGGTAATGTCGGATTTTTGGGTAGCTAACGTTTAACGGTCAAATCATAAAGTTTGGTCTCCTCATCACTTTAATTGCGCCAACAAATCCTGCCTTGAAGTAGGACCAAGCGTCAAAACTTTTGTAAGCCTTCAAGTTTTGCTTCGTGTATTTCACCGGCGTAGAAATTACGTACATATAAATATCAGGAAACTCGATTCGTGGCCAAATATTAATGTTCATGGACCACTGGTTCTTCGGGTAACTGTACGGGTCAATGTCAAGTCCAACTGCCTTTAATTTAAGCCGATAATCGGCTGTTATCCCATCTTCACTAGTTGGAGCCATTTTTGCTGATGTTTTGCCACTCAGTGCCAGTAAGGGGGCTGGTCCAGTGGGGAAGTGACATCAATGCATACCCTCTATAGTCTCTGCAACACAGAACCTGAAGTTAAAAAAAGAAGTGTTTCATCCTTTTCTTCTATAGTAAGAGTGTGTACATATTACGGTGGAAGTATGGGTGTAATCAAGGTAATGAAAGAAATATATGAAAAAAATTATCTCAAACCCAGTACCTCATATCTTTCTGTTTTTGAGCCGCATTCATCCATTTGCCGTAAATACTGAAATAGGAGCGCACATTAAATTTTGGAGCGGCTGATTTGACCACGTAGCCTACGTATGGATGACGGCTGGCTTGGTCGCAGTTGTTTTTGGGTCCTCACCATACCCATGACAAACATGTCATGTTTTTTTATTTATTAATATATTTTCAGTCATTGGGCTCAGCTCAACATATCATTTGACTTTGACATTTGAATTAATTCAAATTTGGTTTTTCTTTTTTCCAATGTTAATATGAAAATGTGAAATCTGGAGTTTTTCAAAGTTTAGAGATTTTTTGGAGACTTTTGTCCACTGAAAGTACCTAAAGAAGAGCTGTATTTAAAGCAGCACAATGTAACTTTCAGCTTTTGTTGAGTTTGGCGGCTCCTTTGGACAAAAGCGGTAGTGCTTTACCAGAAAGAACACTACGTTTCCCATGAGCACCAGCGCGTACTGCCGGAAAGATCCTGTCCCCGTTGCGTGCATTTGTTTTGATAGCGAATGAAGCGAGGACGGACTTTCAAAACTACTTTTCTGTTTCACCAAGTGAACAGACGGAACGCAAAAAAAAAGATGTTAAACTGCTGGAAAGGAACTGGAATTTACCGGGATACCTTAAACAAGGAAGCCAGGGAGCGGTATATGGAGAAAATAATGATTATTAACGGTTTGGGTTCATATGAAATCCCTACTAAAGAGTGGAGTTCCGATGAGGATTTACTGCCGCAGTTCTGCACAACCGACATCTTAGGCTACCTTGTTTAGGAGTGTTTGCAGCTGCTTTGGTAAATGTTTGACTCGCCATGTGTTTCAATAAATTAGTATAATAGTACAACATACAGTACATGTTTTGTATCACTCTTACTTCTCTTTTCTTTTTTTTTTGACTGCTATATTATGCTGAAGAGGCTCCGAGGCGTGAGCAATATTTTTGTTTTCCTCGTGAGATTATTTTTTTCCTCTGCAGCTACAAATAGAGTTAATATCTTTTCCTCAACAAACTAGTTTTATCTGAAGATTGGGGTTAATCACACCGCAGAGAGCTGGCCAGCAACAAATTGTTATCAATCCCAACACATGTTTTCATCCGCACTGAAAATTCAATTTCATTGACATCTGAAACCCTTTGAAGATCAAAATTTCTGGCGTCAGTTGCTATAATTATGGCTGAATCTTGTTTAGTCTAACTGTGTTTTGGAGCACTCGTGTTCAGTAACTTGAGTTCAGTCACAGTTCAGAACAAAAACATATCTGCCAACGTGATCCCATCTTAAATGGAACAGGGTCTCATTCATGAAACTAAAGCAGAATGACTATGTCTGTAAACTGTTTGCTAAGTGAATTTTATGCGTTTTCGCGCAAAAAGAGCACAAAGTTGAGGGTCAAAAAAATTTTAACTACAGAGGCACAGTGGAGAGAATCCTCTGCCACTGTGTCACAGCCTGATAATGCAGCTGCACCACAGAGAACCACAGGGACCTGGCCTGAGTGGTAAAGACAGCACAGAGCTGGGACCACACTCAAACCTGGACTCGTTTTACACCAACCAACTGCACAGAAACACGCTAGAAACATGACCAAGGACCCTACACATCCAGCCCACAGACTGTTTGTCCTCCCCTAAGGAAAGAGATACAGGTCAGTGAATACAAGCACAAACAGCCTGAGGAGCAGATTGTTCCTCAGAGCTGTTGCCTCCCCAACCCGACCTCTGCTCTCTCTAACCCACAGGCACACAATCAAGAAATGTGCCCACCCCTTACCATCTCCACTCACATTCCCCCGCCCAGATGCTGACATGCACAAATCACTTCATGTTGCTCAGGAATGCATCGTGCAATAACTAGTGCTGCAATTACTCAGGAATGTTGAAACGGATACTTGTGCAATATGTTTATGCCTCACTGTTTGCACCTGCATTTACGAACTTGTATTATTTGCAGTTTGTATTACAAACTGGATTGTACTGAATTTATATTATTTTGTATTATTGCATTACTTGTTACTGCAGGTCTCTGTGAGCTATTGGACTAACTATGACAATAGTATTTTTTTTGTATACTTCACTTCTTACTACAGTAGCAGAATAGCCTGATAGATCCCCAGACGCCCATCTAAAAAGATATAGGGTCTGTATAAGAATCATAGGGCCTCCCCGTCAAAGGGGCCACTCCAACGGTTTCTTATCAAACTGCCTTTGCAGGCAGTTGGTTAGCGCTACAACCAATCAGAGCAACGAACAAGGTGACATATTCAGAGTGGTGAAAAGGAATCGGTGGGAGGGTGTGTTGTTTAGAAATCAATTAAATCTTTGCAAAACAGCAAATATGTCTAGCTTACAAACAAATGATTTGTGTCAGCTTATCTTCAGTTTTCAAAGGAAAACATCCAAGTCTTTAACTGTTAATACCAAAGCTGATTTAAAAAGCTATTCCTAAACTGCAGCCATCTACGCTGTTAATATCCAGATTACAGGGTTACAGCTCTCTCATCATTGGATTCTCTTTACAAAGAGACTGATTTGATTGGCTCCCCATGACTTTTGGGTAAATTTAATGAGCTCCAGTTGGTGGAGGGGTAGGCATACCTGTAAAACAATTTTATGTGTAGATTTCTAGACTAGTTGCAGGCAGCTTAAATTCTGTAGGGGAGGGATAAGGCTACAGAAGTATGAGGCTTGCAGAACATCATAGAAGTATTACACATTAATATAGAAATATTATAATTCTTGTTCACTTAGAAGATATTGGCTTTTGTTTTAAAACTAGTATATGACCCTCTTATTTAAAATAATGTTGTAGAACTGATATATGATCAACTGATTCATCACCACAGGTTTCCAAAATTGACCAAAATTGACAAAAATTGACCTGGCACTTTATTTCCTGCTTACAATTACGCATCGACGCATTAACATCATTACTGTCCAATGACTTTTGATGGGGTGACATTAAATGTTGCCAAGTTGAACTCTGCTTCTTTCTTTGCTGAGGACGCAAAACAGAGTTGAAATAAAAGTAATTTTTAAAGTATTTTTAACTTTTAATCAAAAAAAAGAAGACAAATCCTACTGCTGTTAAGTGCATATTTATTTTCACCTCAGCAAAGGCTATTTTTATGGGACATAGGTAGAGGACACATAAAGACATAAACCAAATACGTGGCAAATTCCTGCAGCGTGCTTATGACAGGTTACAAAGTGAGTATTATAAAGGTAGAATTTAAAGGCTGCAGTAATCCAGCAGGGTCGACAGCGGATTTTTTATTTTTTTTCCACTTTAGCTGTACGATCTGTCGTGGGTCTCCACGGTCTTAATGAGAAGTGGACCTGACCTCCGCCGTTGATGAGTTTTAACTTCAGGAACTGTAGAAACTGTAGGAACTGTAATAAAAAAGGCAGAAAAACAAGTCATACAAACACAGGCAGGACAGGGCTACACTCTCCACTGTATTCTTTGCAGTTGGGCTAATGATTATATTTATGTGAAATACGCACCTTTATAAGGGACTGTTTGGATGCTGATAATTCGATTTTGTCCAAGTCTGTAAATGAGAAAACAGGAATTAGGCTGTAAACATTGACATACTGGTAAATTAATGTGAAAGCAAGGGGCTTTTTAAATTATTTTCTGGGAATACTGCTGCAGCTTAGGAAAAAAACAAAGTGTATGAAGGCATATGCAGTTTCCAAAGTTGGCTGCAAAATCTAATGCTTTATGGTTGTGGCTTCATGGCAGGTCCACTGCAGAGTTTACTTTGTCCACTCTTGGCTTCCTCACTTTATTATCAAAGCAATAACATAGCAGAAGGGAAAGCTCTGTTTTTTGATGGCTTTAGATATAAAATGCCTGTTCTGAGGTTAATTTCAAGCAGTGGAACACCAATAATAACAAAGTTGGGGGTACTACATTGCATTTCTGTCTGACACTAGAAATGTAAAGGTTCACTAATCAACCAAAGGTAATCCCTGAATGTGGGACAAAAGCACTGAGTATCTAAACACCCACAAAATTTGACATGGTATCCTAAAATATTGAGAAACTTAAATAAATTGGAGGTCATTACAAATATGAGAGGTTAGTCATTGTTTTGAGAATATTTAAAAATGTTTTTTTTTTTTTTTTTTTTTTTAATATACAGATCCATCGTTTTAGAACTAAAATTGTGAATGTAAAACTCCAAAACCCAATAACTTTGACGGCTTGCATCTCAGAAAGATGGTTAATTGCAGTGTGCTGTGACAAACACTTGCACAGCCACTAGACACAGAGACGTCCACCCAGGGACAGGAAGTACAGTAAGATGGTGGAACTGAGTGTAAAGTTACTAAGTTACTGTTTTTTCACTTTGGATGCCCTTGCTTAATTTCACAGTTTGATTAAATGTACTTTGACAATAAAGTTGAATCTAATCTAAAGTGAAATAAAGAACAGTTACTTTAAAAAGGCACACAAGGGTGATATTTTGATTTATCAAGCAGGTTCTTATTTGAAAGGAAAAAAAAAAAATATATATATATATATATATGCTGAGGGTATTTTCACTACTTTTTAAAAAATTGTTGAGAATCTTCAAAGCTGTTGCCATAAATTCATGAGGGTCCGCTTAAAATAATCCGATGTCGTCAAGACAATATCTTGTCAGGATAAAAAAATATGGTGCACATGGAGCATTATCCTGGCTGCATAAGATTGTTTTCTTTCTCCTGTGCTCAAGGCAATTATATGTTCCCACCTTATTATATGTAATAACCTTGCATGTGTGTGTGCGTGCGTGCGTGCACGTGCGTGTGCACGGCACTTTCCATTGCATAAAGCACCACTCACCTTTCCTCTTCTCCTTCCAGCAGTTTCTTGTAGGTGGATATTTCTATGTCGAGGGCCAGCTTGACATTCATGAGTTCCTGGTAGTCTCTCAGTTGCAGAGCCATGTCATGCTTAGCTTTCTGCAGAGCCCGCTCCAGGTCCTTGATGCGGTCCTTTGCATCCAACACAGCTTGTTGCCCTTGTTTTTCCACCTCAGCAATGTTACTCTCAACGGCAGTACGCTGCACAGAGATGAAAATGAATGGAAACGTGAACTTGTCATTCACATCTTACAACTACTACCTTCAACCACTACAAGAGAATTTGACTTAGTCATGACATACTTTTGGATTACTTGTTACAATGCAGTAAAACAACAAAAATGCCAAGCTCCATTTTTTTTGGCTATTAACACATAATACATCTTACACACACCTGGGCTTTTGCAGCAGCGATCTCATGCTCCAGGCGACTGATCATTCTCTTCATTTCAGCCATTTCCCCCTTGATATTATGTTTCTCACTCTCATACTGGTTCGCCTCAGCAGACATCTGGTCAAACTAGCACCAGGGAGAATTAAACAAAGGAATGAAGAAAGGAAACCAGTAATTAGGATTGTCAAGATTGGTTCTGGTTTAATTGTGAGCTCCTTAATTCTCCAATTGTTTTATTACAAAATTGCTTTATTGCTTTTGCTTATTACAAAAACTGCAACATGTGAGTATTTATTTAGCCATATGGCATAAAACCAGCCCTCAAAGCAGAGTGGGGCCTGCTCAGCACAGTTCAACATAATGTAACTTACAATACTATGCATGTACTGAACCAGAGCCTGGTATTCGACATAATACATGAAATGGAGCTGCACTACCTGCATTTAGGAAAGTTTGGGGTTTCTCACCTTTGTCTTGTACCAGTTTTCAGCCTCTTCACGGCTATGGGCAGCAAATTCTTCGTACTGAGCCCTAACATCAGATACAATCTGATCCATGTTCAGGCTGCGTGAGTTGTCCATCTGCACCACTACTGAGGTGTTCTTCAGGCCATCCTGCAGCTCCAGCAGCTCCTTTTTATAATACACCATATAAAGAAGGGCAAGAGGTGAAAATCCCCAACACAACAAAATACTGAAGGCACATATATTTTCTGTTACTTTAATTTAAGAAGATTAGGAAAGGGGGGGTAAGTACCGCATTATACACAGCCTCGAGGAAGGTGAATTCATCAGTAAGAGCAGATAACTTGTCAGCTAGATCCACCTTTCCCATGTATCCTTCATCCAGATCCTAGAAACCAAAATAAAAATGACATTGCCTTTTGTCAAACAACCATTTCCAAGTTGAACACTCTAAATATGTATCTAAGATCGTTTCATTATGACTGACTTAACAGTTAATTCAAGTTTAACCGGAATCGCAGCAAATAAAGCAAATGTTCATAATGAGTTGTTGCTTTAAGTGCTTACCTTTTTGAGCAGGACAAACTCATTCTCTGCATCATTCCTTTTGTTGATCTCTTCCTCATACCTGGAAAAACCCATAAATATCCCATTACTCGCGCAGATCTTACTAGCGTGTACGCCTTTCTGCAATGCCTGAAACCAGACTTAATTTCACAGACACAAATGTCTCACTTGGTTTTGTAGTCATCCACATGTTTGTGCATGGCACTGCTCTCCCCCTGGAGTCTCTGTTTGTCCTGGTTCAGAAGCTCCAGCTGTCTCTGCAGGTTTGCGGTGTAGGTCCTGAGCATGGGCTCGGTCTGAGAGATACCAACAGTCTGTTCCTGCAGCAGCTTCCACTTGGTTTCCAGCATTTTGTTTTGCTGCTCCAGGTATCGCACCTGCACCAAAAGTACCAAGAAAATGGCTCCTAAGATCTTTTAAAGATGACAGAGGTGTATCACCTTTAAAGGGGACCTATTATGAAAAACAAGTTTTTTCTTGCTTTAACATATATAAAGTGGTCTCTCTCTAATTCCCATTGGCAGTCCCCCCCGGCTAGGATATAAAAACAGGCAAGTTAAGACCAATACAGTGTTCAGTTAAAAAAATACAATAGTACAATAATATACCAATACAACAATAATACAACCAACCACATAACACATTTCATAGTATTTTACATTCATAAGTTATAGTTATAAGTTATAAGTTATAGCAGCAGACTAAAGTAAAGTGCAAGTATCTATGTAAAGTGCTGGTGTCACAGCTATAAAGTGCAGAGTAGAGGTGTAAAGTGCGTGGTGTATGGGACTGTGGACTTGAGAAAAGAAAGAAAAAAGAAGAGGAGAAAAAAAAATGTTTTTAAGACATTCAAGGTCTGTTTAAAATAGACATTAAATGTCATAATAGGTCCACTTTAAATATCAGTTTAAGAGCAGGTAACAGGGCTTGTTTCTCAGGATTAAAATAAAATATTCTGAGTACCACCAATTTTGTAGACATTTTCCTACCTTATCAATGAATGAGGCGAAGCGATTGTTGAGGGTCTTGATCTGTTCTTTTTCCTGGGTGCGGACAGCTTGGATAGTGGGGTCGATATCAACCTTCAGTGGGGCGAGCAGGCTCTGGTTGATGGTTACAGCTGTGATTGGAGCTCCTTGAGTAGCGGTGCTGACTTTGGGGATGGAGTAGGATCCCAAGGACAGGCTGCTGAAGCCTCGTGAGGACTTAAGTCCAGGGTGTCTGCTGTGCTTGGTTCTCAGACTCATGTTGCCGTTTGCAGGACTCAGTGCTGGAGAAGATGTGGTGGGGTAGCTCTGCTCTGTGTGTTTAATCGGTTTTGGAGTCTTTTAAAGCCTAGCTGGGTGTGGTGTGATAGCAAAGTTATGTGAATGTAGGACAACCGGTCTGACTGATGACACCTGCTCTCCCACCTACCCCCCATTTAAAAAAAAAAAAAAAAAAAAAAAAAAAAGTAATTACACTTGAATCTTAACTTCAAAGTGAGCTGCTTTTCACAGTTTAAACGGCTTTTGTGGCACTAAGAATTGGCTCTTTAAAAAAAAAAAAAAAGGATTTGTTTGAACGATGATTTAAGAAGTTGCCAAGGCACAAAACCTTCAAAAATGAAAATGAAAATACTTTTAAAAGGAAACAGATTTCCGTGTAATGCTGCGGGAAGCAGACATGGAGTAAACAGCATGTGAATTTTAACGTTTTTATTGTGTAATTATCACCAGATTGGCATGCAAAATGGAGGTCATATAGGTTGACAAGAGACTCTTTGACAGCATTCAGACAACGTTGGAAATATGACAAAATATTACTAATAAGAGGATTTACTCAGATGTTAAGTGAAGTGTAACAGTTTGGTCATGCTTTTGTAAAATTTTCTTTTCAATAAAAAGTCAAGAAGTGAAAATGTGTTGCTATTGGAATGACATTTTCTCCAAGCAACGCACTGGAACAATTAAAACAGTGATGCTTT
Organism: Cololabis saira; assembly: GCF_033807715.1. Classification (NCBI taxonomy): domain Eukaryota; kingdom Metazoa; phylum Chordata; class Actinopteri; order Beloniformes; family Belonidae; genus Cololabis; species Cololabis saira. Next base: position 19,865,794 of record NC_084598.1, read on the forward strand.
GGCCCATGCATTCCTCTCCTGATACTGTCTCTTAAGGCGTAGCCAGACATACCTGGGCACTACCTTGGATAAGGACCAGTTGGATTTATTGAGGAGGATTAACAATGCATCAAAAATAAAAATGTTTTATTTTAAATTTTGTAATTATTTTTTAAATCTTTATTTTTTTGGTTTGGCTCAGCATAGGAACATATGTTGGTAAGAATGTTCCAGCAACAGGCGTGGATTACTTTGAGGGCATCCATACTCCTTACTCCTTAACCTCATTTATTCTTCCTGAAAAGTGTATCAGAAATTTTAAAAGGCTCTAAAATAGCCTGAACACATTTGTTGGTATCCCTGTAAAAGATCACACATCCTTGCATTATGGTTGTCCTTTAGCGTCACAGGTTTTGTCAAGATTTTTATCAGCAGTCCAGTTTAAAGGACAAAATTACTCAATATTGTAGTTTGGTATCGGTGTGTGCACAGAGCATGGACCACAGTTAGATGAGAGGAGAGTTGTCCGAGGAATATTAACGATAAAGGGTCCAAGACCTGTTCTAATTAGAACAGGTCTTCAAGTTGCCTTGAACCTGTTCAAAACGGAATACACTGACATTTTAGATTTTTTTTCCAACTCTTGTTAGAGTACATCTTGTTTGCTCATGTGAGTTTTATACTGAGTAAAGGTTGGCATAGAGAGATATAACACGGTATACCAGGGGGTACATGCTCAACCAGCTGAGCCAAATCCTCACTTGTGTAAATCATTCAGTTGTGTCCTGAAAATAACTTTTTTTCATCTGAGAAGGAAAATACATGATCTATCTGTCTCTCTCTGGTTTCAATTGCTTCATTTACGTATGCAATTCAGGGCACTTATGTCATTTGGAAGCTTACTCCCTGCCATCAAGCAACAGGACATGTGAAAAGTGAATATTACGTAACAACTTTGTCTTAACAGGCAGAGTACTCATGCATATCACAGTTGATAACAGAGGGTTAGTTAGTTAAAAAAAAAATCAATCAAGGTAAAAATGAAGACAATAACCATTTCCCTAAGCACCAATACAACACTGGGATAAAATACAGCTCAAAAGGTTTCAAATATTATTTATTTCCTGCTGAAAATCTTGAAGTTGGGTTATTTCAGTGCTGAGTGCTGGTCAAAATAGATCATTTTTAGTTAAATGCAAAGACTGATCTGCTTTTAATAAAAGACTGATCTGCTTTTAATAAAATAAATGCAAAAAAAAATTCTGAGTAAATATTGAATTCTGCTTATATTGTTGATTAAAATTGATATCAACAGTTTAATCCTTGATTTTCTGTGATATTTTATAATCAAATGTTTAATCAGTCAGGCATCCTTAATTTTGTTGCAATGGCAGCCGTTAAAATGTAAAAAATAAAGGTTGATATTTCTCCATGACAACCTTTAAATTTTGCTTCAGCTGCATGGAAATATTTTTTATGGATGATTAAAACCGCAACTCTGAATCAAAGTCTGGTCTGGAGTTGGTTTTGTGTTGAGTTTTATGAGGATCGATCAGGTTAAATGGCTCTGATCTGGAGCGCAACAGACTCCATTGACTCTTTAGCGCACCCTTCAGGCGAGCAGAGGATTTGCATATTCATAGTCTCCACGTTTTAAATCAGGCATGTGTAGAGCTGCATTTAAGACAATTTAATGAATGTTGATATGAATTGATGGGAAAACTTCCAATTTAAGTACAAAATGTGAACCGTTTTCAGGAGTTTTGTGGAAGTTTAAATAAGCTATGTGCCTTATTACTAGGAAGCACAAACGTGAACAAAAATGTAGATTTTTTTTAAATCATGATATTATTTGTAAGTAAGTTAGTGTTTTTTTTATTCGTTTCCTGTGCATAAAGACAAAGCCGTATCCGCCCTCAAACACATCCAGTTGTAAACTAGAAAACTGGTCTGTTCAGTTAAAATCAAAGCCACCAGTCAAACGTTCCCTCGCTCCCTCCTTGGTCTTACTAGCAAATCACCTCTCTCCCATAAAAAAACAACTTAAGAAACACGTTTGCCACACAACTGGGTGCAGGTTTATTTCAGACGTTTGCCACTCCCGTGTGCGAAAGAGCTGTTTCATCTGAAAAACATAGGTAATCAGGTGAGAAACCAGAGCTGTGAGAATGGTTGTCATGTGCAGATCTGAATCAATGCTAATTACACATTTGACAGACTTTTTTTTTATATCTGTGGGTTCTCTTGTCAGCTATGAAGATTGCTTCCTTCAACGCCCAGAGGTTTGGAGTGGCAAAAGTCTCAGATCCTGATGTCCTGTCAAACCTGGTTAAGGTAAATCACTTCCTTGTCACTGATGTACATTACCACGCCTTGTTTCGTTAACTGTATCATTTGTGAGGCAGCAGGGCCATCAATAAACCATTATGATTGAAAATTATTTATGTACCGTAATTATTGATTCTGGCTTTGGCGAATAAATGTTCCAGTCACTGATCTGATCTTTTCTTTTTTTTTGTGGCAAAAAGTAAAACTCCAAATGAAAAAAAAAGAAATCGCTGACTGACATTCCTCCAGATTTTGCATGACTGTTAGTTTGGGGCCTTTGTTTTTTGTAGATTGTGTCTCGATATGACATCATAGTTATTCTGGAGGTGATGGATGCGAGTGGGGCTTCTATCAGACTCTTCCTGGAAGAACTAAACAGGTGATTTTACAAATAATTTATGTATGAAAAAAAGGAAAGATATGTGTCGGCATTTAACAACAGAACGATATTACATTCACTTTTGACTGTCCTGCGTGTCTCAGGGTCAACCCGTCCCATCACTACACACTGCAGGTCAGTGCTCGTCTGGGAAGAGACAGATACAAGCAGCAATTTTTGTTTCTGTACAGGTAAATCACACCACCACATTGTAATAGTGTTAAAATACGACCATCAGCAAACTGCTAACAAAGATCTTTTTGTGTAACTGGTAGGGATGATGTGATCGATCTGATTGACTGCTATCTATACGAAGACAAACAGGTGAATGATGTGGATGCGTTTGCAAGAGAGCCTTACATCCTCTACTTCAAACCGCGTAACACAGGTCAGTGTCTGCACCTAACTCAGGATTAAACAGTGACAGCGGGGTTTGTGTACCTGTGTTTGTGATCTAGGGTGGCTGCTGTGATGTCTGTATGAGTCAGGCCAGTGCAGTATGTGGGCATATTTCCCAGGTGAAGAAGTGTGATTTAGTTTGACGTAAGAACAAAAGGAGAGTGGGCAGCAGGTTTGACAAGTTCCCTCAACGTATTGTGTGGAGGAATGCATGTTTAAGTTATGTCATTACGGGGGAGGGTGTTGGTCACATGGAGGTAGCAGAGTTGTGTTTGTTGCAGTCCTGAAGGATCTGGTGCTGATCCCGGTCCACGCCACATCGCAAGATTCACAGAAAGAACTGGATGAGCTGTATGACGTTTTCCAGGTGGTCAGAAACAAATGGAAAACAAATGTGAGAGCCATCATAATGTGTTCATGCTTGTAGACATACCTTCATAATATTTTGTCAATTAAAGAAGTGCTGCTGTTACTGCATCCTGCATGAGCTAAAAATAATCTTTGGATGAGGTCGTAAATGTCTAATTTTTGATAGATTTATTTGCATATTCATATTTTACTGAAGACATATAGAATTTATGGTGACACTGAGATGTTTTCAACTACTTATAGAATATAATGATTCTGGGAGACTTCAGAGCAGATACCACACACATCACACAAAAAGAAATGGAAGCCATCCGCATTCGCAGCGACAAGAATTTCCACTGGCTGATTGCTGATGGCGTGGACACCACTGCACGAACGTCCAATGATCACACCTACGACAGGCAGAGATCCAAAACTGTGTTTTTAATAAAGATCATATAAATAGTATCAAAAGTATTCATAAACTTAAATAATACGTTTCTCCTGCAGGATTGTTGTGTATGGAGACGACATGATGGCAGCCATTGTGCCAAACTCAGCCAGGCCCTTCAACTTCCACAATGAGTTTGGGTTGACAGCAAAAATGGTGAGCTATGATTCTTCACCAGAGAGATAAAGATGTTTTATTCTGTGAGAATATCCATCACTCAGTGTACATATCCATGCACAGGCCCTCAGAGTCAGTGATCACTACCCTGTTGAGGTGGAATTACTCAGCACTCCTCCTTTCTGGGAGCCAAAGAGCATCCAAAAACATGGAAATGTTGCCTCCCAGGAAACATCAGGTAACAGAGTTGTCACAGGTAAACAACGTCACTGTATTTTACTGCATCGAATCACTGGTAAACATGCAGTTAAGTGCATGAAGGGCTAACTTGAATTTTAGCACCTTTGTTTGTGGTGTAGAATTGCTTCTTGGACAGGCAGAAGTGCAAATATGTGTGGAATCTGGGAGTGTCTTTTACACCTGAACTTATGATATTTTTCCAATGTAAAGTTTCCTTCTTATGAAAAGGTGTTGCAGCATTCTTATCTTAGATTATTGTCAATAGTGCCATTAAAAATGTATCCACCTTGCTTTGTATTCTCTCATTTGGTTGCAGTTGATTCTGTTTCCTTTTTCATGTCCAATGATTGATTAACAAACTTGGTTGAGATCTCTTACCTAATTGCACTTCCCTAACGCATCTGATTGGTGATAGTCCTCAGGGAACTATACTTAGATCTGTTATTTTCTATAAATAATTCCTTTAGGGCATACCTAGAAGATCTAATCCATGAGATGTGTGTTTTATAATTGTCATACTAAGGATACAAAGCTTTACTTATCTGTGGAGTCTGGAGGCCTTTTAGTAGGCACTTTAAGCAACTGCCAGGTTGGGATTTATAGGATTTTTGTCTGGCTTTCGCCTTGAGGAAGGTTTCTAAAAACATCTACAAGTCAAGACAGGAAAATACCAAATAGTATTCTAAAAATGTTAAGTATTATAAGCCTTTAAATTCAGGTATATAATCTGTAAAGTCAGCCAAAAGTTATTTTTTTTTTTTAAATTTACATCACAATTAGACTTTAGTAATTATCTTAGTTCCTCAGACTCTGTTAGCTGTCGACAGTTGTCCAAAACTAGAGCAAGATTGCTCAGTGAGACCCTACATGTCAAGGTTGACATTCCCCCAGCCTCCAGTTTGCCTTCAGTTTCTGTCTTGCCCCGCCTGTGTCCCATCTGCCCTGATTGTGTCCACACCTGTGTCTCGTCTTGTCTCGTTATCCCCTCAGTATATCTTGTCTTGTCATTCCTTGGTTCCCTGTCGGTCCGTACTGTGTCTTCCTCCATGTCTCCTCGTACCTTTTTTGATGATCCTGGTTTTTTGTTCATCCTGCTCTGCAGCGCCTTATTTTGCCTTTTTGGATTAAAACCCTTTCGTTTTGAGAACTCCTGCCTCCAGCCTCCCTCTGTCTCCTGCACTTGGGTCCTAAAACAACCTAACCATGACAGAACGGACCGACCAGGTGGACCCAGCGGGAGAGTACCTCACCATGTGGGACTTCCTTTGCCGTGAAGCGGCTAAAAATGTGCGTGAGTGTTGGGACCCCTTTTGGGGAACACGCCCGGCTCTGGGTGGACCCAGGAGCCTGCAGATGCAACGGCGACGGCGTCAGCGCCAGCGCCAGCCCCAGCCTGTTCCGGCTCCAGCTCCTGCACCTGTCCCTGTTCCTGTGGTGGTCCCAGACGCACCTCCCCATGTTCCTGTGGTGGTCTCGGACGCATCAGCCCCTCCTCCGGTGATGGTTTCGGACCCCCCTCAGCCGGCTCCGAGGACTCGTGTCCCCCCCCAGCCGGCTCCGAGGACTCGTGTCCCCCCCCAGCCGGCTCCGAGGACTCGTGTCCCCCCCCAGCCGGCTCCGAGGACTCGTGTCCCCCCCCAGCCAGCTCCGAAGACCCGTGTCCCCCCCCAGCCCGCCCTGGATGTGGACTCTGGGGACATCTGGGATCTGTCCCTTGAGGGGGGGCCGGCGCCCCTCGAGGGGGGGCCAGCACCACGGACCCGGGCACCCCCGCAGCCGGCGCCCCGGACCCGGGTACCCCCGCAGCCGGCGCCCAGGACCCGGGTACCCCCGCAGCCGGCGCCCAGGACCCGGGTACCCCCGCAGCCGGCGCCTCGGACCCGGGCACCCCCGCAGCCGGCGCCTCGGACCAGGGCACCCCCGCAGCCATGTCCCGTTCCTGAGCCGTGTCCCGTTCCTGAGCCGTGTCCCGTTCCTGAGCCGGCCCCGCAGCCCTCTGTTCCTGAGGCGGCCCCACAGCCCTCTGTTCCTGAGGCGGCCCCGCAGCCCTCTGTTCCTGAGGCGGCCCCGCAGCCCTCTGTTCCTGAGGCGGCCCCGCAGCCCTCTGTTCCTGAGGCGGCCCCGCAGCCCTCTGTTCCTGAGGCGGCCCCGCAGCCCTCTGTTCCTGAGGCGGCCCCGCAGCCCTCTGTTCCTGAGGCGGTCCCGCAGCCCTCTGTTCCTGAGGCGGTCCCGCAGCCCCATCAGGTTCCCGAGTCCCGTCAGGAATCCCTGTCACGCCCCACGCCGAGACCGCCAAGCCCCACGCCGAGACCGCCAAGCCCCACGCCAAGCCCCACGCCAAGACCCACGCCGAGCCCCACGCCAAGACCCACGCCGAGCCCCACGCCAAGACCCACGCCAAGCCCCACGCCAAGACCGCCAAGCCCCACGCCGAGCCCCACGCCAAGACCGCCAAGCCCCACGCCGAGCCCCACGCCAAGACCGCCAAGCCCCACGCCGAGCCCCACGCCAAGACCGCCGAGCCCCACGCCGAGACCCGCGCCAAGCCCCACGCCGAGACCCACGTCAAGACCCAGGCCTAGGCCTCGTGGGCGGCCCCCGGAGCGTTCTCGCCGGTCTGGTCGGCCTCGTGGACGTCCCCCCGAGCGTTCTCGCCGGTCTGCCCGGCTTCGTGGGCGACCCCCGGAGCTGTCTCGCAGGTCTGCACAGTCCCCAGGATGGCCCCCGGAACGTTGGCCGTGTGTTGGCCTGGGCCCTCCTCCAGGCCCCCTCCGCCCGCCCTGGGTGGTAGGCCGAATGGGACATCTGGGATCTGTCCCTTGAGGGGGGGGTTCTGTCAAGGTTGACATGCCTCCAGTTTGCCTTCAGTTTCTGTCTTGCCCCGCCTGTGTCCCATCTGCCCTGATTGTGTCCACACCTGTGTCTCGTCTTGTCTCGTTATCCCCTCAGTATATCTTGTCTTGTCATTCCTTGGTTCCCTGTCGGTCCGTACTGTGTCTTCCTCCATGTCTCCTCGTACCTTTTTTGATGATCCTGGTTTTTTGTTCATCCTGCTCTGCAGCGCCTTATTTTGCCTTTTTGGATTAAAACCCTTTCGTTTTGAGAACTCCTGCCTCCAGCCTCCCTCTGTCTCCTGCACTTGGGTCCTAAAACAACCTAACCATGACACTACATCTACATCTGTCACACCAGCCTGTTTTCAGTTGATTACACTGGCTTCCTATCTGATTTGGTATTGACTTCAAAATCGTTCTCTTCTCTAAAGATTTTAAACAATTTAGCTCTAGAACAGATCAAGTTTCTGGTTTTTGTGACTTTTTGTTTCGCGTTTCTTGCTTTAATTGTTGTTTTTATTTATTTTGACTTCATGAAAAGCACTTTGTATATCAATATATTAACACTAATATCCAAAATCAATATGCATTTATCGAATCTTTAAATCCACGTTTTTGTGTTGTTCTCTATTGCCAGAGAGTTTGCACGATGAGGTCATGAGCCTGCAGAGGGAAACCCTCTTGTTGCAACGAGAAAAACTTCAACTTGAAATCTGCTTGTTAAAGCGGAAGCTTGCCACATTCAAATAAAAAAAGGAGGATCTGGATTTCAGTTTTTCATTACTTTAATAAGCTGTATCCTTTTCATTTTTATTTCAATGCAAAATCAGTTGCAGTTCATGTGAAAAACATAAACAATGTTGACATTTATATGTATAATTAACTGACATGTATGAAATGAAATAAAATAAAATGTATGTGGCCATTCTGAGTTGGGGCCCTGTCCAGGTTGTTCTATAATACATCCATGGTTGTACCCCTGCCTTTGACCTGTAAAGGAACAAACTTCCTGTAGACCCGAGGTCTGCTCCAACTGTCAGCTCCTAAAACATTACTGTTTACTCAAGCGTACTCCTATATTAAATACTTACCTGCTGTACTCTACTCCCCTTATTTTTAACAACTTGTGCTTTTTATTATTGTAGCAGTAGGTCAGCGGAGGACATTATTTTACCTCTTTTCTTATCATTTTATTTCATTTATTTGTTATTTAAGCATACTCTTAAATCAGCAACTTGTGCTTTTTATTATTTTACCTTTTCTCATAATTTTATTTCATTTTATTTGTTATTTACTGTCTAAATATGTCTTGCCGCTTGTAATGTCCATGTAAAGCACTTTGAATTACCTTGTGTTGAATTAAATACACTTGCCTGGCCTTGCCTAAAGATCTCCGAGTCTGTAAACTGGGTTTATTCTCTCCCGGTGAGAGACAAAACTGGGGCCTGTCAAGTTGTCCTGATTTTAAACAAACTAAAAATACAGGGTCAAATAACAAGCATTTAATATTGTGCTGTTCTTATTTTAAAGTATTTTGTTGCAACACACTCTTTTTCAAAGCATCCAATGAAAACTTTTAATGTAATGACGTCTGCTGCATTCAGGGTCCACACTTGAGCTCGGATATACAGACTTCTAGGTATTGACGCACCCTGTTACTCGTTTAAACTTGCACGGTTGGCTATCTAAAGTTGTTAAATACGTATGCCATGATTGATATTCATGTTATGTAAAAATCATATATTTATACATTCATTACACGAGATCTTACACGAACCAAATGAGTCGTCTTCATCGCTGTTCCGTTTTTACGTGAACGCTCTCTGGCCACGTGACTCCTGTCCCTCTTCGACCAAAACACAGCGGATCCTCCGGTTGTCAACACCACTCCGTGTCCGTGAAGTGTGATCCTGCCAGCCTCCTGCACGTCCTCCTCAGCCTCTGACGCTACAGCCATTACTCACCTGTCCGCTAGACAGGCCGTCTCAATGCATTACAGGGGACCGAAACCACCGAGGCGACAATGGACGTGTCCGATCTGTTTAGTAGTTGCAGAAAGGGCGACGTTTGTAGAGTCAGGTAACCACGGCTCTGTTGACGGTGTCTTAGCTTCATGCAACATGGTTACAACTCATGACAAAAATATTAAAGCGTCTATGTGGCCTGCTTTGTGCAAAGCTGAGTGTTTTGCATATAAACAAGAGCATGAGGAAGTGCTGCTAACACTAGCTTTGACGATACAGCTGGTCGCTTCAGGTCGTCTTTTCAGTTTCCAGATGTGACGACGCTGTCAGTGTCAGATGCAGAACATGAGGGTACTTTTTCACTTTCTCTGCAGATCCCTGCTAATGACCAAATAGAGTTACAGTCCAATCCTGTAAAATACGCCATTTTCAGGTCGTGTTTATGTCGGTGCTCCAATTAATTTGATAAATGCGATATAAACAATGTAAATTATTCTTTGCTTTCCCAATATGTTGGTACAAACAAAAGTCAGTTTAAAAAACTGAATCAAGAAACATGAGAGCCAGATTTTGCGTGTATGTGCATGAATTATGCTTATAACATGCATCATGCCTTTTTTTTTCTGTCACACATTGTCCTTAAATACAGTCCTTTCTCTACCTGTGTTTCAAGGTACATAACAGGTATTAATCATGTACAACCCCAATTCCAGAAAAGTTGGGACATTGTGTAAAAATGTAAATAAAAACAGAATGCAATGATTTGCAAACCTCATGAACCCATAAAAGTTGTAACAGAAGCAGCAAAAAAAACAACCCAAAAAACAAATAAAAACGTTTACATTTTTTTTTTGGCACAGATCGAAAACAACTGGAGGAGGTTTTGACAACTAATTAAGTTAATTGTACCAGATCAGTAACATGACTGGGTATAAAATGAGCATTTCAGAGAGCTTCTTAGATGCAAAGATGGGCAGAGGTTCTGTCTAAAATCTGCAACAAACTGCATCAAAACAGTTATGGAACAAACATGGGAAAATCTTTGTCAGTGTAAAGTTGCAAAAACTTTGAGCATCCCAGCATCTACAGTATATAATATCATCAAAACATTCAGAGCATCAGGAGGAATCTCTGTGTACCCTGGACAATCGCAAAGGTTTAAATTGGATGCTTGTGATCTTCAGGTCCTCAGGTGGCACTGCATTAAAAGCAGGTGTGATTATGTACTGGATATCACTGCATGTGATTTCCATGATTTTCTACAGTTCACCCTATAATCCACAAATGCAGTTTACCGCCTTATCATTTAAAGAAGAAGCCTAATGAGAACACAGTCCAGAAACATCACTGTCGTCTGTGGAAACAAAGCTAATTTAAAAAGGTCTGAGGCAAAATAAAAACTGTTCTGTGGTCAGATTGAAATGTGGTCAACTTGAAATTGTTTTTGGAAACCATGGACACCGTGCCTTGTGGACCACAGAGTAGAAAGACGATATAACTTGTGACTAGTGCTTAGTTCAAAATCCTGCATCTCTTATTGTATGGGGTTGCATTAGTGCCTATGGTGCTGGCAGCTTACACATCTAGAATCAATACTAAAAAAAAGAGGACATTTAGGGTTTAGAGCAACAATATGCTCCCATGCATACAAAGTTTCTTTCAGGGAAGGCCTTGCAAATTTTCAGCAAGACAATACTAAACCACATATCACATCCATCACAACTGCATGGCTTTGCAGGAGAAGAGACCAGATTCTGAGGTGGTCTGCCTGCAGTTCAGACCTTTAACCAATAGAAAAACATTTGAAATTAAATCTTATCGTCGCCTTATTTCCCTGATGTTAACAGGCAGTTGTAAAAAGAAGAGGGTATATTACACAAAACACTGCCCTGTTCCAACTTTTTTGAGGTGTGTTTGCTGCCATCAAATTCCAAATGAGCCATAATTTCCATGAAATGCCAAAACGCCTCAGTTTCAGCAATTTGATTTATTGTTTAGGTTCTGTTTGGCAATAAAATATACGTTTATCAGACTTTCAAATCCTATTTTTATTTACATTTTAAACAGCATCCCATTGTTTTTTGAATTAGGGTTATATACAACAGCATGTCACTAACTGTTCCTTTCTTTTTTCCTCAAGATACCTTGTTGAACAAAGAGATGCGGACCTTAATGTAAGGGATAAATGGGACAGCACCCCTTTGTAAGTACAATTTTGGCAGTTAGTCTAAGCATCAGTCTAACATCAACTTCAATCACACTTGAAATGTAAACACTTTGTCCTTTAGATATTATGCCTGTCTCTGCGGTCATGAGGAGCTGGTCCAGTACCTGTTGGCTAGTGGTAAGCCGGCAATATTCTTGGCTCATGTGATGCATGCATAATAAAGGCAAAAGTGATGCCGGTTTGGATATATTTGTTGAAATCTCTTTTTTTTTTTTTTTTTTTTTTTTATAAATCTGCTGACTTTCAGGTGCCAAGTGTGAGGCCAACACGTTTGATGGTGAGCGATGTGTATACGGCTCCCTGAGTGACTCTATTCGGCGCCTGCTCAAGGATTACAAGTGCGTCAGTGTCCGAGCCATGCAGAGGAATGATTTCAACTACTTTCTGCACATGTAAGTATCAACTTCCTGAGTCTTTTCAGATGTTTATATCAAAAGGAAACAGTTAAGCAGAAGTGTTTACATCTTAAAAGGAACATGCTTCTGTGTTTCACCACTAGGTTATTAGAGCAGGGTCAGCACAGTGATGTGAAGTTCCTGGTTCATGGGCAGACATTTCTGGCCCACCGATGTGTTCTCAGCGCACGCTCAGAGTACTTCACAGAGATGTTTGAAACCAAGTGGAAAGGAAAGAACCTCATCACTCTCAAGCACCCTTTGGTAATTAAATATGTTTACGGATTTGTTACATCGTCATAACTGATCACATACACTTTGTATCAATGTAGATAAAAACTGGTTTGATTTCAGATCAATCCTGCAGCTTTTGGAGCTATCCTGCAATATTTCTATACAGGTGAGTATGAATTGGTGTGATAATTCAGGGTTTATCCCTGTCAATGTCGTTTTTACTGCTTTGCAGGAATAGTTTAAAAGTGACGGAAGTGAGCTGTTTAGCTGCTGGAGCTGCTTATTTTCAGGAGAAGTTCACATTAGCACTACCTGACTAAAGTAGCCAGTTGTCAATTGGATCCATTAACCCCATGTGACCCTTATGTGTTTTATTTTTAGGGTGATGTGGAGACCATAATTTAATTGTGAGTTCAGATTTTCAGATTAAAATTGTTTTACTTCAGGTATGTCCTAGAACAGACATACCTGTATATATCCAGCCATCTTCTTTCACTTATCTAGGGTTGGGTTGCGGGGGCGAGAGCCTAAGCAGGGAAGCCCAGACTTCCCTCATCATTCTGTCCAGCTCATTTGGGGGTGTCTGAGAGACACAGTCCCTCTCGCGTTTCCTGGGATCGTTCCCGGGGTCTCCTCCCTGTCCCAGTGGGATATGCCTGGAAGATCTCACCAGTGCTCCAGTCACCTCATTCACCCTAATGTGCAGTAGCAGCGGCTCTGCTCTGAGCCCTTACCGGATTATTGAGCGTCTCACCTTCTCTCGAAGGGAGAGCTCGGACGCCCTGTAGAGGAAGCTCATTTTCGCTGCCCATATTCGTGCTCTTGTTCTTTCAGTCACTACCCACAATTCATTACCATAGGTGAGGGTAGGAAGGTAGACTGACTGGTAGATCAAGAGTTTCGGCTTTCGGCTCAGCTCCTCCTTAACCATGACAGACTGATGCAGCGTCCGCATCACTGCATCACTTTAGATTGTGAGTCTGTAAATCAAAGAGCTTTGAGTTATTTATGAGAACGTAGAATTATGTTCTGATCAGTATATGTTTTAGGACATTTCAAAAAGTTGGACAAACCCTTTTTGTCTTTGCAGTAATGTGGGGATGTCTCATATGTTTTTAGTTTTCATTTTAGTTTCCATGGAAGTTGGGAGGTTGCAGTTTTTTTGAAGGCTGTCACAACTCGGGGAGTAAAAATCTACTCCTCTTTAATCTTTTCATATGTTGCTGGGCAAGTCTTTCCTGTCCTCTGAGCACCAGTAACGGCTGCAGTCTCTTACATTCTGAACTGTAACAAAAATAACTTTTGTTTGTTGATTCAAATGACAAATACTGATTGGTGTCTGGTGCACATGAGTACCATCTCTGAGGGTTGTCACGGTCACATGAAATCCTAATGAAAGACATTTGTAGGTATGAACATGAGCTGCCAAAAAAATTATTAACGAAGGTAACTTTAACAATTGTTGTGTCTGTGAATGAGTCCCAAAAACAAGAGGCTATCCCAAATAAATCCATAATGCACAAAAAAGTGAATAGTCAGTAAGAGTGATGTTTGACAGGAAAGGTGAAGCACCGAAGGAGCAGACTCTTCTGTTAATGTCAGGGCTGTTTCCTGTCCAAGTCTGCATCCCAACTTCATGTTTTTGTGAGATCTGACTAGGAAGTATTTGCATAATTTTGCTGACAGATAGCTCCGAAAACATTCACCTGCCTCTGCTGTCTCCTTTGCAAAGAAACCAGCAGCTGCAGTTGTTAATACTGGATTTAAAGGTGTCCTGTCAGCTTGTGCCTGATGGTAATCCTAGGAGGCAACACTTATGATTTAGGCCCAATTGTGCTTGTGACATTTTTATCATTATATAGATAATGTGGACAAAAAATATATATTTGTAACAGTTTTAAAGAACACTGAAGTTTTGAGGAAAACAAAAGACCAAACAATTTCAAAGAGATTAAATTGATGATGGAAGAAAGTCACACTATTCCTGATTCATGGAAAAGTCTAGCTACATGTTTTACAAGGAAGGGAACAAAGTAGGAAGAAAATGGCTCATGGAGTTTTTTTTTAAATAAAAAATGTAAAAGCAATTATTTGCTTACCAAAAGGCAAGGCGTCTCCTCTAGAAGATAATTTTATTGAGAGAGTAGAGAAAAGCGAGTTGGGTTTTAGGGTACGAACAAGATATAAAACATTTTCCTTCATCGTAGAGAATGTGAATGCAGTCATTTAAGACTTTTCCATGAGTTGTGCTTTAAGACTTTCATCTGTGTTAAAATACAAATGAAATTAAATGATGATTGATTTTTTTTTTAATCAATGATACAGGAAGAATGGATATCGACATAAGTCTTGTGGAGGACAGCAGGCGGCTGGCTAAGCAGTGCAAAATGGCAGATCTAATGGAAGAGCTGGAGAATAAATGCAAACAACTCTATGAATTCGGTAAGATTTAAGTCTTGCTTTACATTTTAGTAATCCCAACACATCTTTCAAATTCCTTCAAAATAGCACGATTACATTTCAAAGTATTGACTTTTTTCCTGAGCTTGGAGTGAGTCTTTTCTTTCTTCTTCTTTGTACCGAAGTGTCCAATAAGCCAGGAATCTGTGTTAAAGTGCTCAGCCTGGAGCCTCATACCTGTCAGCTGCAGGAGGAGATGGCTCAGCTCGCAGACTGTGCACTGCCTACTGAATTAAGAGTGAGGACACGATGGCACCAAAACTAATATGTTTGATGTTGTGTGGAGGATATGTAGGTACCTTATAAGTTTTGTTGATTTATTAATTTATTTTTCTCTCGCCAGGTTGGATTTGGTGAACTTCCTTTTAACAGGGTAGACCGCTTCCCTACTTATCCTGACATCTGCTTCAGAGTCGAAGGTTATGATTTCTTGTGTCATAAGGTATGAAGTGCAGTCGAGCTTGTGCAGTGGTCGTTTGACCCGTAAACCCTGTGCTCACTCACGTTAACGTGAAATATTTATGGTGCGTGTGTCCAGGCATTCTTCTGCGGACGGAGCGATTATTTTAAAGCCTTGCTGGAGGACCACTTCAGCGAGGGAGAGCAGCTGCAGTCTCAGCCCAGCACCCCAGTGATCACTTTACACAACATCTCGCATGAAATCTTCATCCACGTCATGTATCATATCTACACGGATGACACAGAGGTTTGTACGCCGTTTCTGTCACAGTTGGTTGTTTTCTGGACTTGTGCAGAAAACAGGGGATGTAAACAACCATGGGTGAAATTCTTGATTCTTGGGTCACCTAAATACAGCACTGTGGTGGACCAGTTTGCGATAATTTACAATAAACTGGGTTTCTACTGCTCAAAGTAATGCTTGTTTTCATCCACTTGTAGCGTTATTTGTGCCAGAAGCACCAGCGCCAAACTTTTATAAGTGACCCATTAAAACACTTATGAAAAACTAATAAGACCCCCGTGGACAGAGTTTGCAGTTACCTGAGAGAAAAGAGCAATTTATTTCATTTTGAGGAAAAAAAGAGTAACCATTTATAGCACCAAGCTGTTCATATACTTCAGATCTCTCTCAAGAACTGATCATTAACTATAAGTGAAGGACTCTCCTCAGCAGCGATCAATGACCAGCTCCTAGGTTTTTGAAGCTCTACTCTGACACGATGTCTGCTTCAACTTGTATCTGCCATCCAAAACTCATGGTTTCTACCCTGACTTGGTTCTTGGAAGATTTATATACATGTTTTTTTGTTTTGGTGTTAGCTCTTGCAGTCATCTGTGTAAAGGATGAAAAGTAAAGGTGAGATTACAGACCTTTTGTGGGGCTGCAGGAGAGGTGGTTTGGGTAGAGCTGGCTTAGCTATTCATTTTTGTGGAATCACTGATTTTAACAGAGTTTAACATCTTCTGTCCATTGTTTTGGTTTTCCAGTTTTTTTATGACTGCAGCAAACAGCTGTTTGCAGCAGAAAATGTTTCCCAGCATTAAACAGCTGACGGATAAATGTAGTTACCATCTGAAGAATGCTGTGGAGTATTTTAGCAGCTAAAGAGCCTGACACATCCTGGAGAAGTTGGAGGAGAAAACAAAGAAAAGAAAAAGCATATTGTAATTTTAATGAAAGATGGTGATACCTGTGGATCAGGTTTTTACAGTTTTAATTTGTTGCCAACATGCAATCTCTGATTAACTGAGCTGTTGTATCTCCAGATTTTAAATATGACGTGTTTACATTTCTTAATCACTGAAACATATTGAATATCTACATGCTCTCCGGACTCTTGTTCTGTCCATCTTAACTACGTTAACAGACAATGGTGGTATGATGGTGATTTTGGTAATAACAGAATTTACAGTTTTGAGAAATTGCCATTAGGACGTCACCTCACAACTCCTTACACACATGCACAGATTCTTCTTGAATGCTTGTTAGAATTGTTTGATTTCTGACCGGTCCCCATTTATGTCCAGCTGACGATGGAGAACGTGTTTGACGTGCTGTGTGTAGCGGACATGTATCTGCTGCCGGGCCTGAAACGCCTCTGTGGGAAGACGCTTGGTAAGACCATTTGCGAAGACAACGTCCTACATATGTGGAAGACGGCCAAACTCTTCCGTCTCTCACGGCTTGAAGATCAGTGTGCGGAGTTCATGGCCAAGAACATTGAACGGGTGGGTGCCGCCGTCTCTGTGATGAAAACGGTGTGATCTTCATCATGACTGGATGGCAATAAGATGTTTCTTTAGTTTGTACAAATGTAACATGTTACCGCTTCAGTCCTGCTCTCCACTTATTCTCCGTTCAGGTGGTCTCTAGGCTACAGCACCACTCTGAGATCAAATTATTATATAGCAGTTTCTGTGTCTGGGAGCTACTTTTGCTAGATTTTCATAATGTGAGTTGAGGTCGATGTTCTGGATATCCTGTTAGACATGCTCGCCACCACATAAAGATGGCTTCACACCTCCCATTTGTCGCGTCCCTCTTTCACAGCTGGTGGAGCAGGCCGAGTTTGCTGACATCATAAAAGAGGACGCGGCATCGGTGGAGGAAAGACACGAGACAGACTCTGTCCCTCTGGTGGACGACATCCGCTACCACATCGCCAGCAACGTCCAGACGTACAGTGCCATCGAGGAGGCCAACCAGAAGCTGGAGGCCTTGGAGGAGCTGCTGTCCAGCATTAATATTGACTGCTGAGGAGGTTGGCAGGTTTGTGATGCAGCTGCTAAGGACATTTTAAGTTGAACTGTTGATGGGATAATGAAGATCTGAAGTGACAAAAGCAACAAAAAGGTAAAAAAAAAAAAAAAAAAAAAAAACATATGCACTCGTATGTTTGCATTTTTTTATATTTTATTTAGCCTGCAGTGTATTGCACTGAATATACTAAATCTGGAAGAAGCTGATGTTGCCTGGGTATATTCAGAGACAGCTGTTTGTTGGCCACTCAAGGCTTCCTCAAGATCAATATACTAGATATGATGTGTACTGTATGAGGTGTAAATGTTCTTAAAGATGGACTGTGAAAATTCTTGGTATTGCATATTTTCAATGTAATAACTTTGCATTACAAATGCATGAGCCTATTTTAGACAATAGTTGTAACTGCTGAAAGTAAGGCTGCCTGATTCTTCTGCTCCTCACAATTATAGTTTGGCCCAGAATATATTCTTATATATAATAAAAGAACTTCATGAAATAGTATTTTTATGTTACAGAAAAAAAACCACCATCTGAGTCCATGCCATCCTCTAAAAATCAGAGCTATAAATAAAGAGACGTTTATGTGACCTCCCTTTGTTAAGCAAATAAATAATCTTCCTCAAACTCTTATTTTGATGTTATTTCAAATATGTATTTTGTTTTTGTGTGGATTTTGCTGTCCTTCACTGAAAAATTACTCTCACTGTTACTCCTGCACTTTGTATAAACCTAAAATATATATTTTTCTCCAGCAACCCTTGTACTGTTTACCAGAACATAAACTTGTTGGCAGAGTCATCCATCTGTTCACCTGATGTTGTGAAAATGGAAAAAGAATTATGCTCTTAATTTACATATTAAACATGATATTGAAAGCAGAAGTGTTTCATCCAACTTTTTATGAATTTTGAGTTCAGGTGAGTGACAACCATTTTCAAATATGTTACTTGCTTCAGCTTGTTGAATAAACCTTTCGTCAACTGCTGGATAGACTTGTACTTACACTGCAAGGTTGTGTGTTCGTCGAGAAGATGGATCCATTATTGGATCAATTCATTGGTCTTTATCAAGCAATTAAACAAAATGTTGTGCAGAAGAATACAACCTTCTTAACAACGACGGATAGTGGTGAACCATCATCTTAAAGAGAGAAATGCTGTCAGAAAAGAAAAGAAAAAATCTTGCATGATATTGATCAGAGATGACTAGTGCTAATTTATTATCATTTTGTCAAAATATCTTGTTCAACACTCTTAAAGTCTTAATGTTCCATTGAGTTTAATTTGTATACTGAGAGCCATATTTAACCAGGTAATATGAGTGGTGTTTTCCTGGCACATGCTGTTTTAGTTTCAAGTGAAATTTAGAGTAAATTGTTGGTTCTTACTTAGCTGATGTCTTTTTTTGGTGTTGATGCTTGCTAGTATTTAATGATTGCATTACTTAATTTAAGGTAGAGATTCTATGTCACTATAACTTTCCCCCCTCTTTTTATTTTATAATTATATTAATAATAATAAAAATAATTCTGGGGCAGCACGGTGGCTTAGTGGTTAACACTTGTTGCCTCACAGCAAGAAGGTTCCCGGTTTGACTCCCTGGCCCGGCTGGGGTCTTTCTGTGTGGAGTTTGCATGTTCTGCCCGTGCTTGCGTGGGTTCCCTCCGGGTACTCCAGCTTCCTCCCACAGTCCAAAAACATGCACACTAGGTTGATTGATGATTCTAAATTGCCCGTAGGTGTGAGTGTGAGTGCCTGGTTGTCCAGGTGGACCCCTGCCTCTCACCTGTAATTAGCTGGGATAGGCTCCAGCAGACACCCGTGACCCTGCAAAGGATAAAGCGGGTATAGATAATGGATGGATGGATAATAATATGCACAAGGTTTTTCATGAACAAACTGAAATGTGGTCACTAACATCAACTAAGTATAGCCTACGCTTAAAGCCAGATTCAATCCATGGACTGTGTCCAGGGGTCTGCTGGATCCTGTCAGAGCTCTGCCCAGGTGAGGGGCAGCAGGGTATATATATATTGTATGTTGGAGGGTAACATACAAACAACCACACTACCATCTGTTATTAACACTCTCCAGTTAGCTCAACACCAATGTTTTTGGACTGTGGGAGGAAACGAGAGCGCCTGGACGGAACTCATGTGACCACAGGGAGCATCAGCACTATGTGCTCACATTACTGCATTTCAAGTAACTATTACCGCTATGAGTTTCGTGGTAATGTTAGGCAAGGCTGGGCAAGGCAAATTTATTTATATAGCACAATTCAACACAAGGTAATTCAAAGTGCTTTGTATTGACATTAATGTTAGGATGCTAATCTGTTGACATTTCAAGTATGTTAGCCTGTATACTTTTTAATATGATATATAGGATATTTTTCAGTGATTTTATTTAGTTAGGGGGGGAAAAAAGATGTAAAAACGTAAACTTGACTTGTTTTTCAGTTGCTGGAACAAATTTCAGAGAGTACCTCAAGGTGGCGCCATTTCTCATTTTACCTCGTAGCTGGTTCTGTGGGACTTTCCTCAACTGCATCATGTTTTCAAGGGTGAGAAGGGGAAAGAGGAATGAATACATTAGCATGTGTATCCGTGGAGCTGTTGGATAGTTCATTTATTTACAACATTTCATTTCAGTTTTATTGTTATTTTATTTCATTTAAGGTTACAACAATACGAGGAAGAATGTAGGAAATAAGTTACACAGGATGTTTGCAGTGATTTAGATATATTGAGTATCCTTGCTCTGTACCTAATAATCGGCATCCATGTGGAGCCCACCAGTCCCCTTTTAAAGAGCCTCAGAGGCTGAAATAAAGCTGTTTGTCACTTGAATGTAGCACGAAGTCTTTATGCTCAAAGCAGAGCAAGCACAGTGTTAGGATATATTAGAGTTCAACACTATGACCACCCTTTAAAAAACACAACCTTGGCTTCCAGCCCAGTCTGCTAAAGGCATTCAAGCTGAAAAAGACAGGGACAAACAAACCAAATAGATATTACACCAGCAAGATTCCGATTCAAATGTTTTATTGTTGTTGCTAAGCTACTCAGTGTTATTCAGTCGTCTGGGAAAAACCAGTTTTGTGTGTCCCTTTTTTAGATAAATCAATATCACATTTCTTAAATTAAAGTTATCCACTTTCAGTGGAGGCTATGCTTTCAAGGCAATCTGATTCCTAGCTGCACATTCAGTATCTCCACAACCCTGGAGGCTGTAAGTCAGAAAGTAGCCTTGAAACTGTACTTGAAAGTGTCACTTTCAGTGTTTTCACACAGCTGGACCTTTTCCAGGGAAATTCTGACATTCTAAAGGGAGTCTTGTACTCACATTTGCTACAGATTTTTGAAGAGACTTTCCAACCAATTTTCCGGCAATAACGCCAATAGATTGCTAAGTAAGAATATTTTTGAATGTGCGGATGCTGTCTGCAGTTGCTACTTTATGCTGACCTATGTGTTGCTTAATTTGCGGTGTAAGGCTTTCTGGATACGTTTAAATGCATGTGGCATTTACATTAACACAAAAAACAGTCGTCAGTGAGCTTTATTTGGGATTTAAAACATTATGTAAACATATCTGTGTTTTAGAGCCAGTGGGGTTGGGCTCTTTTATCATGTTGGGTAGTTTTTTTATTTGTTTTGGAGGTCATCAACCTTACAAAACCCAAAGTAAACAACAAAGGGAGTTACTCTCGTTCCCCCTTTTCAACCTACGTGAACCAGGTGCTGGAGGAAGTTCAGAGTTGTTTCACGTCTGGAACATTTCAAGAAAGGATTTGCTTTTGTTTTATATACACACAACCTAAACAGAGCCACATGATTATGTCATTATGACTCTTCTGATATCATTTGAACTTTATTTTAGTGTACTCAGAATTTTTTGTAAAGGACCATGGTCCACGAAGGACACAGATCCCAGTATTCATCTAAGAAATTGGTTTTCCCTCAAAACTAATGTCTTAGTGTACCCGGTCTACCTTTATAATAGCTGTTATAATCACCACCTGCCAATTGTGATTGCTGTTTGTTGTGTCAACCAACATTTATGAACGCTGCTACATTTAAAATTTTTACCTGCTGTTTTGAGCAGGATCCCTAAATGCGAGGAGGTGCTACAGAAACACCAAACATCTATTAGAGAGAATGCACGCACAATTTTTAAATGTAAAAAGTTTTAAACAGTCATTGTAAATTTTTTTTCATATTTTGTTCTGACCTATTTCCAAAGTGACAATTTCTTCTTTGGATCCATCCATCCATCCATCCATCCATCCATCCATCCATCCATCCATCCATCCATCCATCCATCCATCCATCCATCCATCCATCCATCCATCCATCCATCCATACATACATACATACATACATACATACATACATACATACATACATACATACATACATACATACATACATACATACATACATACATACATACATACATACATTGAAACAAATGTAAGTTCTCTTTCTTCCTCTGGAAATAGTGATGGTTAGTATCCCAAAGACATCCCACAAAGTTGCGGGATTATGCTTTGGAAAATATTCTGTTACTGCCAAAATGACTGCAGAAAAGTGTTTTTTAAATCCTATGGCACACCAACACTACTTTATATTAATAAACACTAGCAGCAACACAAAATTTCCACTATTCCTTAAAATGTTACAACTATAGGCATTTTACATAAGGACACGTATAGACCAGGAACCAACGATTTTTCTTCTAAAAACCATGAGAATGAGAGGGAGTAGATTACAGTATCTTGACTTTCACCTGTTCAGACCTGAGCTTTGGTTTTACTTGCATTGATTTCCTTTAGCTATTTAGGGTCAAGAGGAACTAATACATTTAATTTTGGAATAACATATAACATGTATTCATAGTATAAAGTGTCAGTCAGAAATTTGGACACATCTACCCTTTAAAGTTGAAGTATGCTTTGCCCAAACTGTTGACTGGTACGATATTATACATATATACATTTATAAATGTAACTTGAATAACATTTTTCTTTTATGATAACACCAGTCTTAAAGGTTCTGCATTCATGTAAAACAGGTTCCAGCTACACAACTTAAGAAAAATGGTGCAGCTGTGGTGGATATACACACACAGGACAATTGTTAATTCTCAGAGTTATAATTCACGGCAACCTCGCCCATGTTACAATGTCTTGTCGTTCCTTTTACAAGGGATATTCTTCCCTTTAATTATACGTGCTACTTTAAGAGTAGTGACACACCTCGGAGGTGCTGACGTTTTTACCTGCGCGAGAGTTTGCTGTTTGTGGTTTTTGGTTAATCACTGTGTTAATTGAATTAAATGGAGTGCTCTCCAAAGAGGAATTAATCTCCGTCGTTTCTCTGCCTACATCAACCGCACTCCTACACAGCCAACAAAACTCTGATGTCCATGTATGTGGACCCCAGGTCTCAAAAAGTTACTAAATTAAGAAGTTCTTTAAGTGAAGTGAACTTTAAGTGAACAAAATGACAGGAAGCTATCTCATCCTCAGGTTGACAAACTGTAAAGCTTATTAATCTTTTTCCACGAAATTATAATCAGCTAAGTAGCTTATTTGAACTACATCAAATGCCCTCCAGACCATTAACACTCCCATTACATAAAAGCAGTTTGTGTTTAGTGCCAATTAGCAAAAGCATTGCTAAAATGCTCAAAGCATGGGTGTGCACATCTACAGCCTCCCAAAGCCAACAGCGTGACTTTAGTATTGTTTTTTTTCCATGGTTGCATAACACTTTGGTCTTCAGTTGACATGACTCACACTTAAATCTCATCGTCAACACAGCAGTAACAACATTCTTAGCAGTCTTTAAAGCCGCTAATCAGATCCTCTTTTTTCCCTTTCTGACGATGCTGTAGGGATGTTGTTCTCGGTACAAGCAAAGGCTTGTTTCAGATTCACTTTTCAAATAACATTATCAATCATTACATAAGCAATAGTTTCTGTTTGAGTAGTCTTCCTTTTAAGCTGGTACACTGTGTGACAGTTTTTCCCCTCTATATAAGTTATAATAAATGTTTCTGTCATGTGTTCGGATCAAAGTCCTAACAGGAAGAGGAAAAAGAAATGAGAAGAACGAATTACAGTGCCTTGGCTGTTGAATCTCACTGCTGTGAGACTTCACTGATACATCTGGAGCAAATCGATGCATGACCGAAGCAGGCCAAGGAAGAAAAGCAGCGACAGTATATGTGCGGCTGGTTCTTTATGAGTAAAAGGTATCATGTGACCCCTCCTGATGAAGATCAATACTGGCAGGTTTGGTTTAGGGCATTTACCTCCATGTCTAAAATCTTTTCGGTCACCCACTTTAATTTGAGCTATTTTCTCTAATTCCTCTATTCCATGTAATTTCAATGGTTTCCTTATTGGGCAGTTCAGGTGCCATATGGATAACGTGTACAAAACATGCAGCGTTGTGTCATTCACACCATCTGGCCTACTGTTCCCAACATGCTCTATGTTCATCTACAGTATATGTGGCTCATATTCTATAGTGGAGCAGATGGGGAAGGCTGCTGGTGGTTGGATATAAAGCTGGTAACGTGAGCTGTGTTACAGAGAAGTGTATAATTCAATGACTTTATATCTTTATTTCACTGTTATTCAGACATAATTCATGTAAAGTTAACCCCCTTAAAGGATGTTTGATAGCTTTTACTTAATGGCTATTTAAGCCATTGTTGTTTATTTATACGTATTATGCTTATAGCGGCCACTTAGGAAAGGTTGTCATACCAAAATATCATCTATAGACATGGATCTTTTCAAAAATCATAAGTAAGTTTTCTCACCTTGATGGGTACTGACAAGTGAAATTTTGGGCTCTGGCCCATGGACTAACATGGATTAAGACAGAGGTGTATTTAGACACTCCACTCTATTCCTTCTCTGTCATTCAGGGGATGGGCCTCTTACGGGACTGGAGTTACATTGATTCACAACCCTCTTCTGAGGTAAAGCAAACGCATAACATAAGTCTGGTGGAGATGAAGATGGGGAGGCTGGATAATTCCGCTATGAGTTGACTTTTTACATCTTACTTCCATATTGATGTCAAAAATTAACAAAAATTGCAGTTCCTTGAATGATGGGCTTCCTGGTATAATGTGCATATCTGCACGCTGAAATGAGAAGTGCCTAAAATTAAAAGGAAGTGGGACTCTTGTAAATCTGTAGATTCCCATCGTGCATGAAAAAAAATTTCTTTGCAATGCTAGAGCAGCTTATTATTCATCCCTTATAAAACATAATAAAAACAACCCACGTTTTCTGTTCAGCACTGTAGCCAGGCTGACGAAGAGTGACAACTCTGTTGAGCCGTGCATTCCTGCAGCTCTCAGTAGTGAAGACTTTATGAGCTTCTTTAGCAGTAAAATCATCAGAATTAGAGAAGAAATAAACCAGACCCACCCAGCAACGGCAATGTGACTTCCTCAGGTCCTGACCTGACTCGAGACTGTTTCGTCCCCTCCCTCAGCTGACCTCAGTCATGAATAAAGCTAAATCATCCACGTGTCCGTTGGACCTCATCCCAATTTCACAACACAAAAATCCACCTATCTCTGAAATCAGTATATGTGACGCAGGTTTTTTAAGTTGCAGTTGTTAAACTTTTAATTAAAAAACCCTCTCTTGACCGAGACATTTTAGCAAATTATAGACCAATTTCAAACCTTCCACTTATTTCTAAAATTCTGCAAAAGGTGCGAGCCAGTTATGTGAGCATTTGTATAGAAATGATCTATTAGAAGTTTTTCTGTCAGGTTTCAGAATGCATCATAGCACAGAAAAAGAAAGAGTCAGAGTCACAAATGACCTTCTCGCAATAATTTCCCAGTCCTGGGATCAATAAAGTACATCTTTATCTTTTATCTTTATGGCCTCAAACAATAGATTTGTGTCCTGGCTGGCCTTCTGCAGGAGGATTCCCTCTTATGAACCAGGTCCAGTTCAAGGTTTCTTCACTCTTAAAGAGGAATTTTTCCCTGCCAATGTTTGGTTTAAGGTTTTTCTCCCACTATTGGAGTTTTCACCTGCCATTGTTTATGTAATAATTATTCTGGATTAGGATTAGGGTCATTTTCTGGGTCCCTGGAAAGCACCTAGAGACAACTTGTATTGTAATTGATGCTATATGATGCTACAGTATATGTCCCACAACAAAGGGATTCAGCCTGAATTCAGGAGCTTGATGTCCCTCCAGATGTCTGGGTGTAGTCTTGGAACTGCTGACATGAAAATGTGTCCGTTCATGCAAAATGCCAAGCTGCACGTGCTTATCAAATGAACTGGCATGCACAGACATGTGGAAGTTACAGACTTGCAGCAACCAAAAACTGCAGGATGATCCAGAATCCGACTTCGAACTCGGGGAGTCAAATGACGAGAGAGACGAGCAGTTTAAGTCAGGGGTTCTTAACCTTTCTGACCTTGGGGCCCAATTTTTTCAGTACAGAGTGGCCCGGGGCCCATTAAATATAAACACTGTATAGCAGGGGTATTCAACTAAAACTTTAAGAGGTCCATTTAGAGAAAATTTACTCAAGCGAAGGTCCAGAACATCATAATATATATATATATATATATATATATATATATATATATATATATATATATATATATATATATATATATATGTGTGTGTGTGTGTGTGTGTGTGTGTATATATTCAAGTAGCCTCATAGTTGTATCAACATCTGCATCTGACTGTTATATTAAAAAAAGTACATATTTGCCAATTAACGTGTTTAACTTGAATTAAACATATTTTTTTCTCTTAAAAATAAAGTAGATTTTATTTTATTTTTCAAATGCTATCTTATTTTATTTCTCTACCAGCAGTTTGAATTTTAATGTTAATTGTCTCAACACATTTTTATACTAAATTAATATAAACACATCTTAACAATTTAACAGTTTTGCAGTTTCTCTTTCTTCCCCACTTTTAATCTTATGCCCCCACTTTCTGTTGTTCAGTGAGAGAACTGAGCTCTAACTTCTCCTGTCAGGACTTTAAATCTGGGCTGGATGGTGTCAGGTTCTCATATGCATGTGGAGGTGCTCATTGATGAGCCTGAAACGATATTTAGTTTTAATTCTGTTCATTGTGGAGAAAGCTGCTTCACAGCTGTATCTGGACCCAGACATGGATGGGCAGGATGTTTTAAGATGGTCAGTTTATTTTTCTGTGACTTCAGTTCAGACTTGAGTGGATATGTTTGATGAAAAACTTTGTGTTTTGTTTCAGTGGCGTTTCACTTTCGCACTTTGAAACGCCACGGTCTCTGAACGTATGAGACACTGGTTTTGTCCCAGTGGGAAGACTGAACAGGATGAATTTGTCCATTCCGGGTTGCATATTTAAAAATACAGCGAGGACAAAACTTAGTTTGATTTTACTTTAAGTTATTTACATAAATAAGTTGTCAGGACTCAGTGTGTCGGGTTCATCCGAGCCTGATCAGCTGTGACGGGCACAGCCCGCACCGCAGCTCTCTGGTCGCGCTGCAGCAGTTACTTTCCGATGCTTTTTCGAAAGCCCGAACAGTCCAGTCCAGCACACACGACAGTCCACGCATCTACATCTACCATCCTTCAGCAGTAACGACGGAGCCCACCGCCCGAGCGGCAGCCTCAGCCGACCTCCCCGGCCGCGGGGACGCGCCGGGATAAATGATCAGCCGCGCTCGCTCGCTCTGGGCGCAGACCCAATTAATCGATCCCTAATCCTGGCGGATCTAAACCTACTCTGTGCAAAATGAAGGATTTTCTCTGTAAATACACACCATTTCTCTTACTATTACACGTACAGCTAGCTGAGTGTCTTCTTCTCCTCATTTGGTTGGGAGTTGCTATGCAGTCCCGCGGCCCCCGCGGCCCACATGTACAAAACTGAATTTTTTTTGGCGGCCCACTAGATGGCGCTCGCGGCCCAAGTGTGGGCCGCGGCCCTATGGTTAAGAATCACTGGTTTAAGTGACATTATGTGATGATTCTGTACTTGGTTAACCTTCCTAACACTATCTTAAGTACACACAGAACTTGATAGCCTAACTATAATCAGATCTTGACATATTCCCATTAATAATGATGTTAATTTTGTTTACAGTATTGTTATGTTTATAATGTTGTTTATAAAACTAAGCTGGTTCCTTATCTCATTGTGGTGTCTTTTATGTCCTGTATTTTCATGATAAAGACCAGTTTGTGACATTAGCCTAGTGGCTGTTATAGTTTCATAGGAGCCTAATGATGCTCTTCTAGTTTAAGGCTCACAATGACCTGTAACAACGATATAGTAGGGGTATATTATACATTCCATGTCCCTACTGCGAGGGTTCTGGGTTTTGGTGCAGAGATCGGGTCGTCGAGGCACCCCGCCACAACTGCTACCCAGACCACATGGCACCAGCCTATCATGGTCCTTCCTGCGGGTGGTGAGACTACAGGAAGGCGGGCCCACGTCGCCGTTTCAGGCTGAGCCCGGCCGGGTCCCATAGGCAAAGACCCGGCCACAGGGCGCTCGTCTTCGAGCCCCAACCCAATGCCTGGCTCCAGGGCGGGGCCCCAGTGACGCCGATCCGGGCGACGTGACGGTCCTTGATTTTTTTCTTCTCCATGATTGGATTGTGAACCGCTCTTAGTCTGGCCCGTCACCTAGGACCTGTTTGCCATGGGAGACCCTACCAGGGGCGTAATGCCCCAGACAACATAGCTCCTAGGATCATTCAGGCAACACAAACCGCTCCACCACAGTAAGGTGGTGGTTCAAGGAGGGGCTCGAAGTTGTGGACGCAAGGTCTCCGGTTCCTGTCGTGGTGGCAATCTTAGAACCCGGGGGTGGACACCGGAAGTAAAGGTTGCCGTCAGACTGAAGAAGGAGTCCTACCGGGTCATGTTAGCCTGTGGGACTCCTGACGCAGTAGATAGGTACCAACAGGCCATGTCATGGTTAGTCCTCCTGCCTTCAGTAATTTTCCACTCACCTCTCTCCTGCTCACCCCATCTGCCAGCCACACCCACCTTGTCAGTCACTCCATTCACCTGCTCACACAGCTGCAGCTCTTCAGCAATCTAGCCAGGTTAAAAGCTCCACTCTCCTCTACACTCACTGTCAGATCGTTCTTTGTGCTCATGCAAGACTTTCCAGCGTTCACCCTTTCGTCTGATCTCCCGGTTTCGACCCTGCTTGTTCCCGACCTATCTGCCTTGTCTCTGCCCTGGTAAAGGCCTCAGCCCTTCTGTCTTTGACTACGAATCTGCCTTGCCACTTCCTGGTCTTTGTCTGCCTGCTCACAGGGCTGCTTAGAGTCCCCCACCTCCACTGCTGCAGTGTGTGACCTCGCCTTGGCTCTCCGTTGATCATCACTGGAACAGCGTCGTCACTTCAACAGTTGTGAGAGTTTGCTGTGCTTACCTGCTTCAGCTGACAATAAAAGTCATTACCAATCTATCTGGTCCAGTTGGTGCTGCTTTTGGGTTCAAAACCTCACCCCTTACAGGCCAAGCAAACCGTGGCTCGGGCAGTCCTGGAGGCAAAAACTTGGTCTGGGAGGAGTGTGCTGAGGCTATGGAAGACTTTCAGTCGGCCTCGAGGAAATTCTGGCGGACCGTTTGGCACCTCAGAAAGGGGAAGCAGTACTCTGCCTACACCGTTTACGGTTCAGGTGGGGAACTGTTGACCTTGACTGGGGACATCGTCAGATGGTGGAAGGAATACTTCGAGGATCTCCTCAATCCGACTGACATGCCTTCCACTGAGGAAGCAGAGACTGTGGACTCGGGATGTACTCGTCCATCACCCAAGCCAAGGTCACTGAGGTAGTTCGTAAGCTCCTTGGTGGCAGGGCACCGGGGGTGGATGAGATTCGCACTAGTACCTCTAGTTTCGTAGGGCTGTCTTGGTTGACACGCCTCTGCGACATTGCATGGAAGAAGGGGGATAGTGCTGCTGGAGTGGCAAACCGGGGTGGTGGTCCCTCTTTTTAAAAAGGGGGACCGGATCACACTTCTCAGCCTCCCCGGGAAAGTCTACGCCAGGGTACTGGAGAGGAGAATACCGCCGATAGTTGAACCTCGGATTCAGGAGGAACAATGCGGTTTTCGTCCCGGTCGTGGAACACTGGACCAGCTCTACACGCTCCGCAGGGTGCTCGAGGGTTCATGGGAATTTGCCCATCCAGTCCACATGTGCTTTGTGGATCTGGAGAAGGCATTTGACCGTGTCCCTCGTGCCATTCTGTGGGGGGTCAGTACGTATGGGGTCCGGGGCCCTCTATTAAGAGCTGTCCGGTCTTTACATGATCGGAGCAGGAGCCTGGTTCGCATTGCCGGCAGTAAGTCAGACTTGTTCCCGGTGCATGTTGGACTCCGGCAGGGCTGCCCTTTGTCACCGGTCCTGTTCATAATTTTTATGGACAGGATTTCTAGGCGCAGCCAGGGGCCGGAGGGGATCCGGTTTGGGAACCACAGGATTTCATCTCTGCTTTTTGTGGATGACGTTGTCCTGTTGGCTTCATCAGACCGGGACCTCCAGCATGTGCTGGGGCGGTTTGAGGCCGAGTGCGACACGGCAGGGATGAGAATCAGCACCTCCAAAACCGAGGCCATGGTTGTCCACAGGGAAAGGGTGGCGTGCCTTCTCCGGGTGGGTGGAGAAGTCCTGCCTCAGGTGGAGGAGTTCAAGTATCTCGGGGTCTTGTTCACGAGTGAGGGAAAGATGGAGCGTGAGATTGACAGGCGGATCGGTGCAGCGTCCGCAGTTATGCGGTCGGTGTACCGGACCGTCGTGGTGAAGAAAGAGCTGAGTCGAAATGCGAAGCTCTCGATTTACCGGTCAATCTACGCACCTACCCTCACCTATGGTCATGAACTTTGGGTAGTGACCGAAAGGACAAGATCGGGATACAAGCGGCTGAGATGAGTTTCCTCCGCAGGGTGGCTGGACGCTCCCTTAGAGATAGGGTGAGGAGTTCGGTCACCCGGGAGGAGCTCGGAGTCGAGCCGCTACTCCTCCACATTGAGAGGAGTCAGCTGAGGTGGCTTGGGCATCTGTACCGGATGCCTCCTGGACGCCTCCCTAGGGAGGTGTTCCAGGCATGTCCCACCGGGAGGAAACCCCGGGGAAGACCCAGGACACGCTGGAGAGACTATGTCTCTCGGCTGGCCTGGGAACGCCTTGGACTCCCCTCGGAAGAGCTGGAAGAAGTGTCTGGGGTGAAGGAAGTCTGGGCATCTCTGTTGAGATTTCTGCCCCCGCGACAGCGTGGAAAATGGATGGATGGGTATATTATAAATTTCCTGAATCCTTATGGTCCTGTGAGTATTCCAGTTTTTCTATTTTGTGTCTCTGTTGTTCCTAGATGACACAGGGCTAAAAGATAGTATATCATTTAGGCGAAAATTGTGTAAGAATGTGTGTTGTTTATAGTTTAAAGAGCTGCAGTGACCTCTATGTTGGTCAGAAAGATTCACATCTTAGCTTGAATGAAAGCTTAAAAGGTCCCCTTTAAAATTATACCAAAGACATTCACAGATATTGTGAAACATTGACAGATATCCTGTACATGAGTCTAAAACAGGATATGCACCAGCATCTAAAATGTAATTTTCTGAAGGGGGTGGGTAACTTCATGAACTGATAACTATGATCCAGCTGCCACTCAGGAAGGGTTATCATACAAAAATATAATCTACAGACATAGATATTTTCAAAAATTATAAGTAAGTTTTGTCACCTTGAGTGGTACTGATATCTGGTCTGGCACATGGATTATGTCTTTACCTCTCTGTATAAACCGAGAGGTAAAGAGATGGCAAAAACAGAGCTCTCATAGATTAAGTGACATAAAACATAAAACAGGAGAAATTATGTGATTTTCATCCATAACTTTTATTTCTGTGACACTTCCATGCTTGTTTTGCACAGTCATGTTTTCACTTGTTCTATTTGTAGTTTAAGCTCAATGATCCTTATTTGGAGTTTGAAGCACATTGGATTTATTGCTCCCTTCTGCACTTAGACAATGATAAAAAAAATCCTGCTTTTAAAGCTTTAAGCTACCACTGGAAGATGCAAATTACTTTGTGTTATGGATGTTCAATATTTATGCATACTACCATGACTTCAGCACTGAATTAAATTCAATCTTCCAATATGTCCGATAGGCGTTAACTGTGTTCTGTGAACAGACGGAGATAGTCATGACCTTGTCCCTGCATGATACATCCTCCTAGGCCACATCATACATAACTCAGTGCTGCTGTCATTGGCAATATCCTAATTTGCTATTAGTTAGAGATTACCACCTGGGAGAGTGAGAGAGGGGGAGAGTGTAAGCCCATGCTTAGCAGGGACTGACCTGAAAAGCTTTGGCTCCCACACATCTTCACCCCATCCCATGTCGTCACTGTGATTTTATGGCTGTTTGAGCGCTTGAAGAACACTTTCATTTTGACACAAAGTAAGTGGAATATAGATGCATTATGTTTGTCCATGCTCACTTCTACAGTAGACTCGAGGCTGGCACTACAAAAAAACAGAATTTACCTTTCATCAGACAGATTTCAGACTTTCGGACAGTATTGTGTCATCCCAGCCAACCCTTATGCAACAAATGGCACTGTAAACACTACACATTCTCTGAATTAAACAACCGGTTCCTGCTAATAAGGTCTTATTGGAGGGTAATCTTGTAATGAGAAAGGTTTGACTGTCATTTCCTCCACATTTCCACTGCCACATCACGGAAGCAGAGGCCTGAAGATACCTATGAAGTTTTTACAAACTCTTATTGCAGCTCAAGCTTATCAACAAGGAATTCTGTTTATCTCCCTGCTCTGCGTGTCAGCTCTGCTTACAAGTGTCACGGTCAGATGCTTACACTTAACATAGCCACGGTAATATTGGATTAAGTCTTGCATGCTCCCTTGAAGCATTAGCAGCCAAGGCACAGACGAGCAAGCGAGCAGTGGTCGTATTAGTCAGCTTTGTCAAAGACAGCAGGTTCTGACAAAGCTGAGTAAATATATCCTACAAATGCGTCACAGGAACAATGCAGGGCTCCAGTGAATGCCAAATTTTGGTTGCATCTGTCTTCACATCTATGTTCTCTTCATGTCTCGTTACACTTCTAAACATTTTTTTTTTTTTTTTGTGTAGCCTATGCTCCACCTGAGGTGAGTGAAAAGCTTGACAGTGTAGAACATGGACAGTTCTGCAACAGTGTCTGCATGTGAGACAGGATTACCATGTCACCATGTGACTGTTCTGCCCTTAGACAGACCTCTAAGCACAGACAGGCTAAATCTAGTGTTAGGAGAACAATCTCTGGTCCCATACGCCAACAGTAAGGTAGACACCTGCAAATATCAATGTATCACATTTAAGACAAGGAGGACAAGGACACCCCTTTTCTGGGGCTCATAGCCATAAGTTGACTTCAGTCCTTGTTTTCGTAACACAAAATAAACATAATAATTGAATTCATCTTCAGTGTCAACAGCAATACATCAATTTACATCATCAAAGTCAGAGGTAAAAACATTCACATTAAAGCTGACATATATGAGGCTTAACAATTACACAGTTTTACTAAAAGCACCAAACCAAAGTTCATATAAGCTTGCAATTTTCATATTTAGTTACTTTTTTACTTATAGTCTTTAAGATGTCAAGCTTTGTCACACTGTGACACCTAGCAACGAGAGAAGTTCAGTAACTACTTTATTCGTACAATAACTATGGCTACTTGATTCTACAAGCAGGACTAGGTGTTTCAATCCCCAACGACTATGCACAGCCCTTACCGTGTGTGGAGATGTATTTGGGTGTTTTGGGGTGTTTATATGGAAACAGATAATTCAATTCAATTGTTTTATTTATATAGCGTCTATCACAACAAAGGTTGTCTGTAGGTGCTTTCCAGAAGCTACAACATGACCCCCGAGCAATTATTATATAAACAATGGCAGATTAAAACTTCCCCAATGGGAGAAAAACCTTGAGCCAATCAGTGGCAAGAAAAACTCCCTTTTAGGGGAGAAGAAACCTTGATGAGGGCCTGGATCATAAGGGGAAACCCTCCTGCCGAAGGCCAGCTGGGCAGAGTAGGAAAAGGGAGATCAGACAGAAAGAATGAAGAGCAGAAAAAGGAGGGGCACAGATTATATTGTCAAAGGTAAAAAAGACAAGATATATTAGTAATATTATTCCATCTATAAGTCCCATGTACATATGATTGATACATGGTTAGTGGGTGTTCAAAAGAGACAACTCTCTATAAACAGATTTAAATAGCAGACACTGGATGTCAGGATGTGGGCAGATATCCAACAGAGACATCTATACAGACAGATGGAGGTAAACACTGGGATGGTCAGAGGGGGGGACTGCAGGACAGCATGCAGCTCTGGAAGCTCAGCCTGCAAACATGCACAGAAGAGAAAAGGCGGGAGCAGACCAGCACAACAAACTACAAGAACAATGGAGCACAATTATTGCTTATGAGATACTAATTAATAACTGTGGATTGAGCTGAAGAAAGGAAAGAGAAGGAAAAGGAGTGAGGGGCATCGCTCAGTGGATCATGTCGGTGTCCCCCTGCAGCGTAGGCATATAGCAGCGTATCTACAACAAAGCTATGTTTAATTCCAGCCTGCTCAAGTCTTGTCCTGTAGCTGCAGCTATGACTACTGGTCGTAACACACTAGAGTTTTACATTGACTAGAGGTTTTACTAAACAGAAATGTTTTAAGTTTGGTTTTAAAGGTGGAGGTGGTCTCACTCCCCTTAACCCAAACTGGAAGTTGGTTCCATAGTAACGGTTCCTGATAGCAGAACGCCCGTCCTCCAAATCTACATTTGGATACTCTAGGAACTACGAGTAAACCTGCACTCTGAGCACCCAGAGCTCTATTAGGAACATAAGGAACTATCAGGTCTTGCAAATATCGCAGAGCTAAGCCATTTTGGGCTTTATATGCTAGTAATAAAATTTTGAATTGGACTCTAATGGCCCTTTTCCACTAGTACCTACTTAGCTTGCTTCTACTCGCCACGCCCCCGTCTTGCGCTTTTCCACTACGGGCCGAGGCGGGTGGAGCCGTGCCAAGCAGATACTTTTTCTGTACCGAGGCTGCCGAGGGTTCTAAGCGTGCTGAGTCGGCCCTGGATCTGACGTCATCACAATACAGGCCACCGATTGGTCGGGGGGCGGGGCCGTCAGACGTTTGAATCAGGAAACGGGAGTCAGCGCGAGAACGACTCGCAGCTGGCAGCGATTTTATTATACAGCGCAAACGTCTGTTTGGTGATCCAACTCTGAGGTGCAGATGTTCATAAACCTGGGGGCTGACGAGAGAATTAAAAAAGGGATGTAGACGGGCGATAAGGAACGATCAGATCCACCAGGAGCTCTGTTTTCTTCTCGGCCGCTCGCGGCTCCAGCTGATTTCTCATCAGCGCCGACACAAACAAAGGGGTTGCGCAATCGAGTACGTCGCAGCAGCTTCACGCCAACCCGCCCACTTCTCACCTGGGTGTGGAAAAACAAACGAGGACAAAGCAGGTGGAGCCGGGACGAGGCGTGACGAGCCGCCCGGAGCCGCGGCGCACTGAGTAGGTACTAGTGGAAAAGCGCCATAAGTTTTACAGGGAGACAATGAAGTGAGGTTAACACAGGAGAGACGTGCTCTCTCTTGTTTATTCCTGTCAGCACTCGTGCTGCTGCATTTTGGATCAGCTGGAGGATATTCAGAGAATAACACCTTTATATTACAGTAATCTAGCCAAGAAGACACTGTTTTACAAACCTGATTAATATGCTGTTTAAACGACAAATCCTGATCGAAAATAACACCAACGTTTCGCACAGTTGTACTGGAGGCCATTGCAACACCATATAATCCTTCCTAAGGTGTTTGGAACTTAAAACATTAACCTCTGTTTTAGCAGAATTTAAAATAACAGGAGAGAAGAGAGGAACAATCCTAACAGAAGAGGAGAAAGAGTATAGTGGGGGAGCCCATAGCAGGGAGATTGTCCAGACCAGTCTCCCACCGGATGGGGCTTTACACTCCACCTCCCCCTACACCCACCCTGAGGTAGAACCAGGCAGG
Source organism: Cololabis saira (assembly GCF_033807715.1). Lineage (NCBI taxonomy): Eukaryota > Metazoa > Chordata > Actinopteri > Beloniformes > Belonidae > Cololabis > Cololabis saira. The sequence continues at coordinate 19,901,039 of NC_084598.1, forward strand.
AGAAGAATGAACAATTTGAGGTATAGGATCTTTTAATTTTCATTTGTGAAATACCTTCCTTGGGGTTTGGCTTTATAGAACACTTAAGTCCCCTGACACACTTCATCTATCTTCAGTGGGTGTTTCAGCTGTTCATCACAAGATTGGGAAACACTGTCTGATCAGTGATGGTATGATGTAGAGTTATTTCATTAGTCATATGGAAAGGGGGGGGGGGGGGGTTCTTCACTAGACCACATGGCACCACATCCAGATACTTTACAAAGCTTAAGTACTCTGATGTGTCATTCGGGCCATAAATGCAAATGACAGTCAGAGCTTTCTCCCCGGCAGGGGAGCCCTTTTCTACAGGGGAGAACTCTGAAGAAATGGGAGGCTGCAAGTAAACAAATCCCTGCTTAGCGCCCCTCACCCAAGGCAACTGCAGAGTTGGAGTAGCTTGTCTTAACAACCTGTTTCAGCATGTGAATATTAGACCATCATGGCCCTGAACCCTCATGCCCCCCCCCCCTGCAGGTGTTAGGCCCACAACAAGACAGGAAGTCACTCTTTATTGTTATATACTTTTTTCATCATCATTATGACTGCACTGGAGTTTGATATTCGTTAGATAAAGCTTCTATGTGAGTGTTCAGCTCATTTAGATTCAAGTCAGTTTTTTGTCACAGCTACAGAGTGACTTTTTTCCCCCCTCAGTTGCTTTCCTGTTTCCTTGCCATTTCACCCTCAGGAATGAGAAGGCAGTTGACCAGCTGACAGATCTTTTGTTCTCTGCGGGGTGAAACCATCACTGAAACTCAAGCTGATTGGATGGCTTTGAAAAACACTGTTCTCAACCCTGACGTGAAGTCCGAGGCATATGAGAAAACAAGTAAAAACATGTACGCAGCAGGAAAAAAGGAAATACTTTTCACAACTTCCCTGTAATTTGATTTTGATCAAAATTCTTTTAAATAGAATTGCAAAATCATTTTTCCCTCGGTTCCTGGCTCAGCAAACATATAGATCAATATGCCTTATTTTCATTTTTTTGGAGAGTAAATGTTGTTAAAGTTTGTTATGAATATGAACAGTCTTTCACTTTAAGGATATAAAAGTTTGTGCACACCAAAAAGACTAACTATAATGACTATTTTAAAAAGATGGGTTAAAACATATGTGGATCCTGAAGGCGACTCCACAACAATAAAGACAACAATTGTGGCCAACAATAAAGTTGATATCACTTTCAGAGCTATTCGATGAATAATGAAAGAAAAGAAGGGTTGGCCAATACAAATAAACTGAGATAACCTTCTCTTCTCAGTCCATCAGAAAGACAGACAGCACATTGTTTTCCTATTATCATTCTTGTTTTTTATTGTATACAGAAAGAGTAATTATATGCCTTATCAATAATCTTTTTGCCATTTTTCTCTTTCATTTCTCTCTCTCTCTCTCTCATTTACTCTAGCTAAAAGGAAACATATCAAACCTGTGACACACCTCTATGCAGTCTTTGTCATTTGTTCTTTGCTGATGCCAACTTTGAAAATTACCAGATGTGATCAAACTGATGTTGACTCATCTGAAAATATGAACTCATTTTCTTCGAAGAGAGCTTACTTATCAGCTTAGAGACGAGCTCCTCCTGATTTCTGATGTCAAAGTCCGTTTTGGAGCCTATACAGCATGCTTGGCGTCAGTGTTTACACAGGATTATTGCTCAGCACACTGGAGGCTCATATTATTATCATTACAGTAGTTATTGCTAAGGGTCAGTCCTGTACAGATGGTGAAAGCAGATTCAGCTACCATGACACCATGATTACTGTAACCCAATTCTCTATCAGTACCTCAGTCACCTGTCTTTTGTTACCGGTATGTCTGTCTCTGGGTTTGATCTGTCTGTTCTTTCTCAATGCTCACCTTTCCGCTTTCAGCACTCTCTCTCTCTCTCTCTCTTTCTCTCTCTCTCTAGTCTCTCTAGTCAGTCAATGCGAACGGTTGTAATTCCTCAGTCTAATTCTTTCTGACAGTTTGTCCGCTCAAAAGGGATGTTAAGTACTTGGGTTTCTGCATCTTACTACACAGAAACCCAGCAACTTAAGTTCTCAAGTAATGTGTGGGCGTGTGCCTTTGTGTGATGGATATAAACATAAAAGTGGTCATCAATCAGGGTTGTGTGCTCCATGCTGGTCCCAGTCTGAGAAAGTTACAGTTATGAGACTACAAATCTGACATGTCTGACATGTGTGATGTGGTGCCTTCCACTATCCACTGCATCAGTGAACGATCAGCCGTGGTTAATGTGCTGATTTTCTCTTCTGTGTTCATGTAGGAAAGCAACAAAGCCTCAACTAGACTCACATTTATTTGGTATTTACACTAAAAATATCTATTACTTACAAAATTGCATACATTATTTTAAACCAATAATACATTGAGGGTCCAATCACTTGTTAATAGAATGTGTTTAGTCATCATAACCATTTGCCCTTTGGTATCAGGTATCATATCATAAGTGAGGTATTTCAAAGCCAAGGCCGCCACATCATTCAATCGAGATCATGCAAAGATAATGATATACTTGGAATACAGTTCTATACTGTTTAAGAGACATACTGTACATGTCCAACAATACATCTTGATTTCGTTACTTGCGTCATGATGGCATCGACCCACTGGATAGAAGTATCTCAAATCAAGCCCTTTCCTACAACAGTTTTGTGGTTAAGTCATGGATTTGAGGCAACATTGTCAAAGAAAAGAAACGCTGATGAAGAATGAAAGCAATTTAAAGAAGGAGCCAAACCAGTATATTTTGAGTTGCCTGAAGGCAGATTTGTCTTTCAAGTTTCTGCCACACCTTTATGTAATGAATTTACACTCTCCAGACACTTAATTAGGTATACTAATTTGCCGTTGAGTATATATTTCTTAATAATAAGTAAATGCAGAGGCTTCATGTGATTTGATTTTTTTTTAAAAGGAAAAGAAAAAAAAGAAGTTAACTGGTCTTGCAGTTGTTGCACAACTGGCCGTTTGACGCTCCTCCTACGGCTGATGTGGTCCCAGATGAAGTAGCGTGTGACAGCTCTGTCAAAAGGCGAAGCACTGGCTTAGAGAAGGAAATGACCCAACATGATACAACATGTGTCATTCATCAAAATCGTTTTTTGTTTTACAGCAGTCATTCGGAAAAGTACAGGTGTTAATGATTATACTGTAAAGCCTTCATTTCAAAAGGCATTACAGTTGGCATTTTGCCACTACAGCAATGCCAGGTTTATTGGAGATACTTTACCAGTCAGCATATGTGAAATGTCTTATGTGAACTCGTCTGTTCGTCCTGTTGGTGTTCAGTATGTGCTGCATTTCCAATTTAATTTCTAACAAAATCAAAACTTACCAGCAAAGACTCAGACATCAAGATGAAACCTAAAGCACTATCATTAGGCTAAACTCTGTGGGTTCCTATGGTCAACTTTCCAATATCAAGAGCAATTTTCACAAAAAAAATTGCACATTATTATATCAAGATCCTATTCTACTTCAATGGAAGGACCAAAAACCTCCATCTCCCAACTCTTGGTTGAAAGACCTGATGTCATTTTTATATTTAGAGAAAATTAAATACGGTATTAGGGGTTGCTCTGATAGGTTTTCTTATATTTGGGAACCTATTCTTTCTTTTGTTAATTCTTTGGCATCCTTGGAAGATTAATTTAATCTGATTTAACTTAATTACAGGGAAGTATGATATTGCTAACCATGTCTAATTTTTTTTAGGGTTCCTCTTATGTCAGTTTATTTCAATTTTTATTTATCTTATTTTGTTTTCTTAATTTATTTTAATTTTTTAATTTTTTTGTTGCAGCTGTTTTGCGTGTGCTGTATTTTAGTTTATTACTTTATTTTTCCTATTATTATTGTCTTCAGTCAGAGTTTGATTGGTAATCGGTACTTACTTTGGGACCTGTTTATAATTACGTATTTTGCAGTGTGTGTGTTTTGGGGTGTTTGTTATGTTTTGTGTCCTTATTTATTTTATTTTTTTTTTTTGTGTGTATGGTAAAATATAAAACGGGGTATTCTGTCGAACCCTTTAAACGAAATGTTTATTGTGTAATATAATTTACATGGATTACCCAATAAAGAAACATGTTTAAAAAAAAGATCCTTTTTTAATATTTTCTTGACAATTAATAATTAGTTGTTGCCTTTAAAACCTCTAAAATAGTTTCCATATTAATTTTGTTTCCATTAATCTTACCAACTGTTAAGTTACCAACTTAACAGAAGTGAACATGTGCTTATAACTTATAGCTGTACTTTGTTATAAATATTGGAGGTGAACATATGGGAACATGTCGGTTGAGTCGGGAGGGCTGGCCTCGTCTGCAGGTGAGGGTACTGTCGCTTTAAGAAGCTGTTGCTCGAAGAAGCTGGTGATTTTCCACTCAAACTAATATTCATGTGCTCGCAGAGAAAATTTGAGCACATGATGCAGGACAAGACCACAACCTGCACAGTAAAACAAAGAGCACAGGTAATTCGCTGTCCACTTTCCACGTAATTAATGAATGACTGAAGCAACGCTTTAATACATGATTACAGGAATACATGTGACAGGAAAAACACATTCTCCGAACTCTTTTTTTCAAGATTTTTATCATTTTCACTTTGATGGAGGCCGTAGATAAACTGTTAACTCCCACATGAAATACAAACTTGCGCACTTTTTTCTTTTACAAAGCGGGCTACCGCCGTTTTAATTCATTTATTAATTTTACAAAGCTCTAGCTAAGAAAAAAAAAAGAATGTGTCAATTCTGCTCTAAATGCCACTTGAGTAAATGTTTGAGCTGTAAGATCAAATCAGCTTTGGCCTTTGAGCGCGGTTTCGTGTGTTTATATCATCATATACTGCATATAACAAGGTTTATATCTGATGTTTCTGCAGAGCCGCCGTGAGGCGTTCAGGCGCATCCGGGTTCCACAGCCACGTGTAAAAAAGTAGCTAATATGTTTTTGTTTCCACCAGATTCCAGGAAGAAACCTAATTTTCCATAACCACAACTCATCCTCTTCAGTGACTGTATGAATGGATACATGTTTGTTTTGCAATCTCGTGGGAGAGTGAATACGGTCTGATGAAGTAAGTGGTTTACAAGCGTATATCTCATGCTTAATGGTGCATGCTTAACCTACTTCTCCCCCTCTGCCTTGTCAAGTATCTAGTATGATTGGTTGATTGGGTTGAGGATTGTAACCCCAAACCCTGACAAAGTCTGAGGGGTTGTTGGACTGTTTTGTTTTTTTGTGCTGGAGGTTTTATAATAGTTTCCAAACTGGGATGCAAACCATTTCAGTGGTATTCCCTAAATGCTGAAGTGACTTTCACATATGATGTTTTTATTTCATTATGCTATTAGCTGATAATACAACAAACTTTGGGCACTTTTGATTGCTGAGCCACTGTTTCAACTTGTTTTAGTGTTGTATTAAAATGATGTACTCCAAATAGTAAGATAACTATTGTTTATCTTAGAAATGAAGATATAACCCTATCTGATTTGTATAGATGTGTCTTTATCTTATTGAATACAACACAATGGTTTAGCTGGACGACTTTGCATATCAGTTATAAAGGCAAAACTTAGCTTAAATCCCCAAAAATGTAAAACAAAAAACAAAACTTAAAGTCATTAGGTTTAGTTGAAGGTAGAAGATGGAAAAGTGTATTTCCAATGTGTATAAATGTATCCAGTGTATCACATGGTCTCAAAAAAATGTGATTTCATGAAATGGAGTTTCACTTCCTTCAAATTACAAGCACTGCATGGTGTTGCATGCCAAAGAAAAAGCTAAAGAAAACAGTAAGCATTTATCAGAGGCTACTTATCGTCGTCAGCAGATTTTTGCCCCTGGTTTAACCTTGTCAATCCCGCACAGGAATCTCTCACTTGTTAATTTCACTGTTGTATGTCAGCAGCCTTGGGCCAGCCATGCAAACTCACGAAGCAGTGGCCGGTATCTAAACACACCATGGACAAGCAGAGAAGATACATTGCCTTATTAGGCTTTGTTATAAACTCATCCTGTGCTCGTTTACATTTCCTAGATAAGGAAACACATGATAGAGGATGGTTAATAAAAGAAGAATCTTCTACTAAAAAAGAAAGACTACCAAAAAAAAGAAAATTCCCCGTTTGCCCAAAATAGTCTTCACCCAAAGATGCTTGGAAACCATGTTATAAGGGTCTTATCATTAAAGTGAACTTCTTATTTGAAATGTTGTTTCAATATGCATAAAAAGGCACTAGAACTCCCAGTTCATCTTTGTAGCCGATCATAAATCAAGGCCCACCCACAGCAAAGGAGCAGCTCGGCTTTTCTCCACCTCTGAAATGTCCTCTGTGTCTCAAGCATGAGGAAGAAGCATGTGTGCATGCGTGTGTGTGTGTGTGGCTTGCTTGTGTGACACTCATCCCCCCACCCCGCCCCGCCATCACTGGGGGTGTGTGTGTGTGTTTGTGGGCAGGGAGTAGTGGGAAGTGGAAATTTACAGTCTCCCACGTTGGTACCTGAGTTGCCTGTCACAGCGAGCCAGTGTCCAATCTCCACTTTGGATTTAATTGTCTTAAGCCAGGGGGCGGGCCCTGCTGTCAGCTCCACTTCTTGTGACCCCTGTCACATAAAGGCATTCAGTACAGAGGAATGGTGACGGCTGAGAGAGAGGAACATTGTACATAGATGCAGCCATGAAGGAAATGTAAGTTCCCTGAATTACTTTACCATTGATTCCACCAGGGTTTCATGTGTTTTCTTTTCTGAATGGATTTATAAACCTAAAGTAGCGTAATGGTTTTTTTTTTGTATTTTAAAAGCTTACATTTACTGTGGAAACAAACTGCAAACAGGCTTTGTAGATTTTCTTCTTTGAAGTTTATTATCAGGAAACGGAAAGAAGTGGTGATTTCACTTTCATCAACAAAGAGCGTTGAACAAGTTTCCCGTTTTCTCTTTCTGTGCGTCAAGGATTTGCTTTTGAGGCATATCAGGCTTAAACCACAAGGACAGTTTCCGTTAAGTCTTATCTGGCAGCTTCCTTATGCCAAGCGAGCAGGTGAAGGCACATAATGCTGTGCAGATGGAAGTAAAAAAGGGAGAAAGGAATAAAGAGGGAGGGAAACAGGATGAGAAAACGGAGTGCAAGACCGGATCCAGTTATGTAAGCAGGTTTGAGAATGGAAAGTGGTTCAAGCTGACTTGTCAAGCACAACAGAGAAAAAGTCCTAGAAAATGATGGGACAGAGTGTACGCGCAGTCTCAATTAAGAGAGGAGACTTAGTCCCTGCAGGAACACGAGAGCTCGTTCTGTTCCTGTCCCAGAGGGAAACTTTCATCATTACCCTGCTGACTGTTGAACTGTTTGTCTTTCAAGTATTTTTCCAGTTATTTCCCTGTTGCCGAAGTGTTCGGACTGTTGAAAGTAAACTTGGTTTCATCTGTTTGAGTGAGTTCTTTTGAGCGTCTGATTGTAAATCTACTTTGCGTGCCTCAAGGGTTAAAGGGGAAGTGTTTGATGTTGCTCTTTCAGCACCGTCTGTTTGAAACGCATGTAAAATAAGAGGAAGTCTTTTTTTAACCCTTTTTTTTAGAAGTGGCCTCATGTGGTACAAGTTATTGTGACATGTTTTTGTTCATTAATAGTATGTGCAGCACAGAGCTTCTGTTAAATTCAGTCATGGCACATGTTGCAGTTATTCCTGTTCGCATTAAGGTTTCTTTTGTCCCCTTCTGCTCTTATGGGTAAATTGGATACCCTGCTGCAATAACAAATCTCTTTCTTGGAAAAGCCGTTCACAATGTAAACAGACGAGTTAACTTAAGCTGTTGTAGCTTCCTGAAAGCAGCCAATGCTTTGGTAATGGATGGAGTTTATCCAGCCTGCTGAATGTGTCTTGTGCCTTGCTGGGCTGATTGCTAGCGGAGCAGAAACCAGAGGGGAACGTTGCCCCTTAGGTTCAGGTTAGATATTGTAGTGCTCTCAAAGCAGTCCCCTTCCTGTTCCTTCAGTGACAATGTGCCCCCCTCCGAGCGGAAGCAGCACCCTGAGATGCAGAGTAAACCCTGGAAAACAGGGAGCACTGCTGTGTCCTTTTGGATCTTGTTTTGGAAAAACACTTTTCTTTTCCTCCTTTTCGTTTTCCTGCACCGGGCTTGGCTGTTTATACGAGTTAAGACCTCTGAGTAATCTTCAGTCTCTAATTCACTTTTGTTCAATGCAAATAAGCTCCCGAAATAGTTCCTCAGTCTAAATGACCTCCATACATCAGTTACTCAGATTAGAAAGATTAACAGTATTGTACTGTGTGTTATTTGCTCACACAGCAAGCTGTAATGCAGTCAGGGGACAGTATTATCTCCTTGTCTGTGTATTATCCGTCTCACCTCTGGATTGTGTCTCCATATCACATTTTGTTTGTTTGTTTTTCTGCCATCCACAGCATGGCACAAAAAGAGAAGCTCCAATGCTTGAAGGACTTTCACAAGGATACCCTCAAACCTTCGCCCGGAAAGAGCCCGGGCACCCGGCCCGAAGACGAGGCTGAAGGAAAGGCCCCTCAGAGGGAGAAGTGGGCCAGCAAGCTCGACTTTGTCCTGTCCGTGGCCGGAGGATTCGTCGGATTAGGGAACGTGTGGCGCTTTCCTTACCTTTGTTATAAAAATGGTGGAGGTAGGTGGGAGAAACGCATCACATGTTGGAGGCTCGCGTCAACAGAAGTGATCTGGAAACAACGTGTTTGTCTCTTAAGTGACTCATGTGTGCATTTCACAGGTGCGTTCCTCATCCCTTACTTCATCTTCCTGTTCGGAGGTGGCCTGCCGGTGTTCTTTCTGGAGGTCGCACTGGGCCAGTACACCTCTGAAGGAGGGATTACCTGCTGGGCCAAGCTCTGCCCCATCTTTACTGGTAAGTCCAAACACGCACACGCACAGAAAGATGAAGCTCGGCTGTGCATCGTAGCATCGCGTTTTTAAATGTTTGATGCTCGTTAAAAGTCTCATTTGTCGGCATGAGAGCTTTGCTTTTCGTTTAATCCAGCTTCCATCATTTGGATAGTGCTTCCTGCATAAGTCCAACGTTAATTTTTAACTCTAAATGATAAATGCTGCATGTCCTCACTGAGAGCATCGTCACAGGGAGCACTTTCTCTTAGACATGCCTTCCTTTACTTTTGAGTGACAGCTGTAGACAAGCACCAGTGTACCACACCCGCAGCAGCTGCCGTGGCGCCTTTACTCATGTTCACACAGGGAAGTCACATGAAATGAGAGGAAACTTTGCTGCACCCTATATCTCTAGCAGCTGCGGATGACCTCCACTTTTCCAAGAGTGCTGAGGCTGCTGCTGCTGCCCGTTCATCTGTTGCAGCGTCTGGCATAGCAGAAGCAACCACAAACAAGCAGAACCATGCCAGATCTCCTCACTGTTCTCCACACCTTTGTGTGTGTTTGTCTTGTGACTTTTATTCACCGACACAGTCAAGTTCAAGCACACCTGTCGCAGTTCTGACGTGTCGGGCAGTTTGGTTTGGAATGTGGGAATGAGGAGGTGGGGGGTGACAGAGATGATGAGTTTAAAAATACTCCAGAGTGGTGGAAGAGTACCGGGGATTTCTGTGTTCAGGTCTGTGGCAAAGTCATCTAAAAATAACGTAAATACACTAAGAACATTATAGCAGTTGGAAGTCTAGTCGGACGTTTTCCAGCATTTGGGTCAGTCAGGATAGTCTCTGGAGTTCAAACAAAACAAATGTCTCACCCCTCAGTATCATGGCTAGGTGTAGTTGGTTGTGGTCGGGAAACCCGCTTCCAGGAGATACAGCAAGGCCAGAAGTTAATCCACTTCTGGTCGGAGAACTGTTAAAACTACGACCAACACGGGTTACCCCAAAGAGAATGATCTGCTTTCATTTCAGCTCTGCAGAGCGAGAGCTTGTTTTATCTTTATAGGTGTTTCCAGCCCCAGAGGACAGCAATAAATGACTGTCAGACACTGTAAACAACCGGATTTGAAAAAAATACTGAAGTACTTTGAAGACTAAGAACCAGGATTTTAGTTTTTTTCTCAGGTGGAGGTGAAAAACAGAGCCCGGAAATATATCCAGTAACCAATAAGCCAGTAAGCCGCAGGCTTAAAGTGAATATTGCTTTGTATCTGGAGATGTAATATGTTGTCGTGTTTTTGCTGTCCCCAAGTGGTCAAAACCCTTCTTAAAATGTGCAGTTTTAAAGCAAGTTGTTTCATTAAGTTTAATAGCAAAAACTAATTCTTCTCTCTCTCTCTCTTTCTCTTTGTCTGTAGGTATAGGCTACGCGTCTTTCGTGATCGTTTCGCTTCTGAACGTTTACTACATCGTTATCTTGGCCTGGGGACTCTACTACCTCTTCCACTGTTTTCAGCCTGAGCTCCCTTGGGCTAAATGCAACCAGCCCTGGAACACAGAATACTGTATAGAGGACACAGTCAGGAGGAACAAGACCTTCTGGCTGGCAACCAACATTACCAACTTTACCTCCCCTGTCACAGAGTTCTGGGAGTGAGTATTCACCAGCAGCATGTCTACGTTACGCACGCACGCACGCACGCACGCACGCACGCACGCACAAATGTGCTAAAGTACCACTGCCTCTTTATCTTGCTTGCGCAAACATGTTTGACCAGGCAACATTCCTGTATGGTACTGTTTACTTTTAGGACGCTCTTATTTTCCAGGCAGTTTTGCAAACTTTAGTTTTACTTTACTTTTTATATTTTAAATTCAATTCAATTTTATTTATATAGTGTCTAATACAACAAAAGTTGTCTCTAGACGCTTTCCAGAGACCCATACCCAGAACTTAAACCCCCGAGCAGTTACTACATAAACAATGGCAGGTAAAAACTCCCCTAGTGGGAGAAAAACCTTAAGCCAAACAATGCAACTTAAAAACTGACTCGAGTCACCAAACTAATCTGAAATACCAACTAGAAATATTTGTATGCTTTTTTATTCTTTTTTATTTTTTTAGACATAAATCTGATAAGATTTATGTCTAAAAAGATCAAAACCTAGAAAGATCAAAACCTTGATGCCTTGAAAAAGGTCTATGACGGAAACGTTGGCCTAATAAACAAGTGCACGGTGAGACGAAGGTGTGCGGGAGTTTTCTTGTTAAATTTGGCTGCAGCTTTCATCCTCCGACGCACCTTTCTGCAAATCCGGTGTGCAAAAAGTTTTCCACTTCAGACATAAATCTGATACCATGAGGTGTTTAGATGCCTTCAAGGAATTATTTCAGTGAGCAGACAAGTGAAGTATAAACAAGCTAAGGCGTGTGCGTCATTGATTTGACTTTAAATTAGATTATCAGCGTCAGGGTTGAAAGTTGACCTACATTGACCTGTTTAGACTGTGTTTTTAAAAAAATGCCAGGGATAACCCCTTCTGTATCACTTCCCTGTTTCCTTCGCAGACGCAACGTCTTGAGTATCTCCAGTGGGATTGAGGACATCGGGCCCCTGAAATGGGACTTGGCCGGGTGTCTTCTGGCAGTGTGGGTCATCTGCTTCTTCTGTATCTGGAAAGGAGTCAAGTCTACTGGTAAAGTGAGTACCGATGCACAGGCACATACTCTGCCGCCTGGATGCTGTGTGGCCTTTGCTTTTTAGCCCTGAAAGATCCCTGTTGCACAGAAAAATACGCACATATCCACATGCTTGCAACAAGGTTTGTGTTGTTAGTTTAGAGACACAAGGCTCCACATTGTCCTAGAAGTTACTTCTTGGCCAGACACACTGACGACAGTTAGCAGATGTGTGCCGCTCCTTTTGCTCTGTCTTTCCTTATGCTAACAGGACAGAAACTAGGTCAGAGTCAACAGGAGCAGCTCTGTGAGGAAAATGATTAACTCTATTAGCAACTATCTGAAGGTTTATGTCCCCTAATGGAGGGTTCAGTTCTGTAACAGAAGTGCCTTATTAAGTTTAACGCTTAACCCCGTAGCAGTTCAGGAAGTGAAAAGCTTTCACACCATTTAACTCTATATTAATCCCTTTGGAAACCCAAGTGAAAGGTACTCTTGGTGAACAGGGAAGTTTTTTTGTTTTTTTATGGTCAGGCATTTAGAAATGCCCAACCTAAGTGCATATCCTAGTTTGTGTATATTGCAGTGATCAGTCATAAGTCTGTTGATCTATTTTATTTCCACTGATCATTCCTCCGTCATGTGCAGGTGGTGTACATAACAGCAACTTTCCCCTTCGTGATGCTAATCATTCTGCTGGTGCGTGGCGTGACCCTGCCGGGGGCATCTGAGGGGATCAAGTTTTACCTTTACCCTAATCTAACTCGGCTCCAGGATCCAGAGGTAGGATCAAAAGATCTCTTTAAAATGCTGTGACTCCCCGCTCTAACTCTCCATCAACTTTATTTTACCCAGGTACCAAAGAAGACATATTATGCCATTTTTATTTATTTTTTTAAAAAAAAGCTTGCAATTCTCGGAGGTTGTCTTTTGTAATATGTTTTGTTCGAAATATCATAGGATTAGACTATCGCCGCTATCTTCTTAGTCCTTTCTTTAAACTTGTATTCATAGTCACTTTTAAGAGGTGGAGTCGAATGGCTGACTCCACCTCTCATCGCAGGTTCTGCCTTATTTAAGATCAATAGTTTTAAGCAACATTAACAATGTACTAGGGCTGTGCGATTAATCGATTTTAAATCTAAATCGGATTTATTAATCACAATCGATGTTTAAAAAAAGGAAATCGGAAAATCGATTTTCTTTTTTTTACGGTGGCTGCATTACAGACAGAGCTCGTCTAGTCATCTTTGTTTGGTCAAGAAGATTGTAAATGTTGTCACTTTACTAAACTAAAGGAGGATTTACAGTATCTTTCAATTGCACTTCATTCCCAATAGGGAAATTTGTTTGCTATTTTCTTTAAAAATAAAGATAAAATATTTGAAACAATTTATTCCATTGTCTTTTGTAGTTTTACCAAAAAAATCTAAATCGAAAATCGGGTTTTCAGAGAAAAAAATCTGGATTTTATTTTTGTCCAAAATCGCCCAGCCCTACAATGTACATTTTAACAGAAATTGCAGTCAGTGACCCACTGAAGGACATAAGAGCTTTGGCGCTAAAGCCCAAAGTAGCTGTTACACTTCCATGTGAATGTTCGTTTGACATAACTAATTGTCGGAAACCCAAATAGCCAGTTGTGTGTTAAGAGATGATACAACTCCAACAATTCAAACAGCGCCACTGGTTCCATCAAACGTTTTTCTCCATAACCGGGATTAACTCTGTCTCCTCAGGTGTGGATTGACGCAGGGACTCAGATTTTCTTCTCCTACGCCATTTGCCTAGGTGCCATGACATCACTGGGGAGCTACAACAAGTACAAGTACAACTGCTACAGGTGAGCCTCGTCTCCCCGGGGAGGAGTGGGACTGTAGTAGTGACAGCAACTCGTGTCAGAGACGGTTGCCTAAAAAAGAAAATGGGAACTCCGGTTCCTCCTGTGTTCATTAACACCCTCCATGACATATGTGTGACATAGGGACTGTTTGCTGCTGGGAGGCCTCAACAGCGGTACCAGTTTTGTGTCTGGCTTCGCAATATTTTCCGTCCTGGGCTTCATGGCACAAGAACAAGGGGTGGACATTGCCGATGTGGCAGAGTCAGGTACGAGGGTCCAAGGTGATGGCAGCAGTGATGGTGGGCGCTGCTGCCCAAAAGAAAAAAAAAAAAAAAAAAAAAGACAATTGGATACGTTCAAATTTTTGCAGAATTTGAAGAAAATGTTTGGACACGATGCTGGAGAGTAGAATTATCGGCAACTGCACACTCCTTGAATAAAAGCCTGAAAGAGACAGAATTGTTCTTTCAGTGTGAAACAAGATCTGCGTTTTCTGGGAGCAGAATATGCCACACTGGACAAGATCGGTGTGTTTTAGCTACACAATGAACCTGGTGTTAAGGAGCTGCCGTATTGGGCCATCGGCGTGTAGTGATTTCCCACATTCCAGCCTGCTCATGGTAGCATCTCAATATCTTTCTGGCTAGGGGACGTCCAAGGGGACATTACTTAGAGGATTGGCACTTTACCGTATGTATTTAATAGTACATGTGGACCCAGAGGAGATATTTCTGACCAGCAGCACTGCACTGTAAACCCATTTGTGTTTAAAAAGCTGTGGATGTCATGAGGTGGATGGCACCGGTTTTGTTGCTGTCTTTCTGGATTTTCTTTGTGGATTTTTAAGGATATGCAACTTCCTTTTTAGAAACACTTACTCTGCTCACTGAAAATTCAACTCTTTTCTGTATTGTATGTAAATGCATGGAATTGGATGAGAGTTTAAAATATGTATCCAGAAGTAAGACATTATTGACCTGCTTTTTTGCTTACCTGTTCAACTGAGGTTTAGTTGCTGATTCTGTCTGCTGCTTTTACTGTTTCCTGTTCATATGGTTTGTTCGGTTCTGATTTTGCGTAGATTGATGTTATTGTCGGTGTACACAGTAAGTACCAAAATGCAACGCAGCATTTCACAGAAAGTAAATGCATTTACAGACATGTTGATGAACTAATGTTCAGAAACCTCGACGGTGCTCAGGAGAGAGATGTAACGTTACATGTTTGGTCAACGACAGCATGCAGAATTGGAGGGGTCCTTTATGTCATATAAACAATAAGCAGTTATGTGCTATTTTCACTGTAACAAAAACAAAATACTAGTTGGCTTTTGTTGTTTATGTTAGACTTTTTATAAACACATACAGGATATCTTTATCCTTAAGAATCCTTCAAGAATATTATTTGTTTTTGCTGCTTAATGATTATGGCCAACAAATAATAAATATTTAAATGATCTCCTAGCTCTCTGTTTGGCCATTTAAGATGTATTTATACTTTAGACTTTGCTCAGCCTCTCCTGCTAAGTGTTTCCACGTTTTTTTTGACCATTTTTGTTTATCGTCAAAGCTGAAATCCGATGGAAGTGTTTAATCATGCCCCGTTCTCCTTCTCCCCATCCCCATTCTGCTCTCCCTCCAGGTCCAGGCTTGGCTTTCATTGCTTACCCTAAAGCTGTGTCCATGATGCCACTGCCAACCCTGTGGGCCATCCTCTTTTTTATCATGCTGCTGCTTCTGGGCCTTGACAGCCAGGTCAGTGTTTTTTTTTTGCAGTGGCTGAAACTATGCACGAAATATTTGTTTGGTATGGCTTCCATTAATTTCGGGCAGATAACATGTCCCGTGGGTTTGTTGGCTCCTGCCTGGCCCAATGTGTAAAACACATACGGTGACGCTGATGGATCCAGCATCCCTCTGGTATCAGATAACTGACAGTCGAGAGCGGCAACTCATTCCCACAAAGGCATTTTACTACCACACTCAACTCCACTGTGTGGGTATTAGAGCCCGTTTAATACCCTATTGTGCCACAAATTACAATTTTAGAAATCGGTGTATGTTTGCCAAACATCGGGTTAGTAAAAGTCATTATGATAGGCCGCATACAAATCAGGCAGCTTTGATGTGAGGCGAGCTTTGATTAAGACAAGATTATGGAAGTAGACAAAACACAAGCGCATGCCCGAGGGATGCTCCAGCTATATCACATTTCCTGCCTCCAAGTGTAATTCTACTCCTGTACTAAGTCAGTCCCGCACATAGCCAGCTACTCATCGCAGCCAAGTGCAAGATCAGGCCGACGCTCTAAATTTGAGCTCATGTAAATGCTCATGCAAGAGCAGCTATTTCCATGGGAGAAATGAGGTCAGTGTGTGTGTGTGGGTGCATTACTTGACCATAAATTTTATGCAGATTTATAGTCCTGAATGCCATATATTGTTTCCTTCGCTAACACGTACATGCCAGTGTTATATAAAGGGGTTTTGTTTGGCATTGTGCAACAAAAGAGTCGGTATTTAGTGCAAGAAGATGTTGCACTTGGATAATAAGGACAGTTTTATAATTTTATCATGACATTATGTAGCTTATGAAGCTAAAGTATGAGGAGACACACAATAGCAAAAGAGTTATGCAAACAAGGAGATGGAGACAGTGATTCACTGTTGTTTTTCTCCCTTGTGTCTTGCAAAACCGACACTACGCTGCAGAGAGGAGCCTTGTTTAAATTCTCATTACTGTGCCCAACAAAGACAACTCTCATTCTCTAATCACTGGCTTGTGGAGACAAAACAAGAGCTGCTTGCACACAGAAAGAGACATTGATTTATTTTGTTGTTTTTATTATGCTAAGAACTGTTGCCTTTGTCTCTGCAGTTTGTTGAAGTGGAAGGACAGATCACCTCTATTGTAGATCTCTATCCAGCCGTCCTTCGGAAGGGTTACCGCAGAGAAATCTTCATAGCTATCATGTGTAGCATAAGCTATCTCTTTGGACTCGCCATGGTAACGAAAGTAAGTTCACAAGCAGTCACTTGAAGGAGTCCCTGCATTCTTGCTTTTGCTGCTTATTGTGCGTAGAAAAAGAAAAGGCTATATTTGGATCATCACCAGAGATAACGCTGCTGATTTTCCACTCGTCGTGTTTACTGCTGCATTGTTACAACCAAATATGGCTTCCTACCACATTCACGAGTCACATCCTGTGTGTGTGAATGGAACAATTTGGAATGCCGTTTTCCATTTAGCAGTTTACCGCTCTTCAATGACGTCTTTGCACCTGTTAAACTCTGGCTCCATTGGTTGCTAGCCAGCATTCTTGTGCCCCTACTTTCAACATCCTTGCCCACCCTGCTTTCATGCCCCTTTTTAATCACTTTGACTTTCTTTCCTGCTGCAAAAACATCAAAGAAGTAATTAATGGTGTCCGTTTTTCTCTTTTCTTTTTCAGGGTGGCATGTATGTGTTTCAGCTCTTTGACTACTATGCAGCCAGTGGGGTGTGCCTTTTGTGGGTCGCATTCTTCGAATGCATCGCTGTCGCTTGGGTTTACGGTAAGTGTAAAGGACCATACCTGTATCATTTTAAGTAATGAGCCACCAGGGTTGGATAGAAAGGCTAGTTCTGTACAGTCAGTGGCAACAAAGCCGTCTTTGAGATTGATTTTCAAACATCACCAATAAATAAACTTAACTGTGGGGCTGTGTTGAGACTGTGACAAGGTGGTGATGGAGTAGGCCCCCCGTTAGACTGCCATTGGCCGTCCAGAGTTGCCTCCCACCAGATTCTGTCTTGCCACTATTAACCAAGTAGGTCTGAAATGAAAAGAAAAGCGACGCTGCTTTGTGCCTTTTAAAAGGCTGTTTTGGATGAATCTCACGGAAGCAACTCAGTAACTTTTTCTGCGGGTTCAGAAAGGAGTCTCTGTTCCCTTGATCACTGACTCACAACTTTACAGTCTGGACACCGCAGTAAGTCAAGCTCTGTTAATGAAGCTGGAAAAGGGCAAGGCTCTGGTTTGTGAACACAGTTTCACCCAGACTCGTTTGAACTGTATTTCTGTAAAAGCCCTTCTGGGACCTGTTCTTTTTGTTATTATAATAAATGCAGCTGTAGCTGCTTGTGTTATTTGGGGGATTTGTTTATTTGTTAAAGACTGCTTAAAAACCATTTCTAGAGAAAATTATCAGACAACCGACTCGACTACTGATTTACTGACTGCAATCAATAGTCAGCCGAGACAGGTGAATTATGACTGTTTATAGTATATAAAAGTTGACCCAGTGGAAATATACGCTGCAGGTTATAGTAAACAACACAGATAAGGGCTTATAAACCTGCTAATCTCCAAAGGCAGAGGTGAAGGTCATTCAGCAACAGCAAACAATGTTCAGCAGAGACTATAGAAATACAAACGTTTTAGCAGAAACATGCAGTTTGTGCTCACTTTTTTTTTCCTTTTCCTCTTTGTGATCCATAGGAGCTGACAATTTCTATGATGCAGTCGAGGACATGATTGGCTACAGACCGAACCCATGGATGAAGTGGAGCTGGACCATAATCACTCCTGTCCTCTGCATGGTGAGAAATCAGATTGTACTTCATTGAAGGAGGGGTTAAGATTCTGTCATTGACGGCACGTCACAAGCGCCAATTGTTGAACCTTCAAGGTCGGTCGGTGGTACTTGAAAAGTTCTTCCTTAATGCGGTATGCGTTTGTGTTTTAGGGCTGCTTTATCTTCTCCCTGGTGAAGTACAAGCCCCTGACCTACAACAAAGTATACGAGTATCCCGACTGGGCCATCGGCCTGGGTTGGTTTTTGGCCCTGACTTCCATGATTTGTATCCCCATGGTGATGGTCATCAAGATCTTACAGTCTGAGGGACCTCTTATTGAGGTAAGCTGATGTGTTTTTGAAGGAAGCTTCATTATAGAACCCTAAATGAAAAGATATACATGCATACATACATACAAGGTAATCCCTATAGCGTTAAATAAACTACTATATATATATATAAGGGCAAAGTAAAAACTCAGCTCTTTAAGGAGCATCTCCGTATTTAGTCAGTTCTCTGCTCATCAGGATGAGTTAGATTGGTCCAGCTCTCTGCATGACTCAGCTCTGAGAAAGCTGCATGCACTTATGCCAAGATGATATTATGATGGTGAATTTAAGACCTAGTTTTGCCTAATAAAGGCACTATTGTGTACTGTGCTAGCACTGTGTGTCCAACTGGACTAAGAGCAGTCTGACCAGCACTTATCCATGCTGGACCCTCCTATGGGATTTCTTGCTTGTGTTCTCTCAGATGTAAGTCCCTTTTGGATAAAAGCATCTGCTAAATGACAGTTTTAGTAGTGGTATTATTATTATACAGTTTGTGAAGTGTTCAGACCAA
Organism: Cololabis saira; assembly: GCF_033807715.1. Classification (NCBI taxonomy): domain Eukaryota; kingdom Metazoa; phylum Chordata; class Actinopteri; order Beloniformes; family Belonidae; genus Cololabis; species Cololabis saira. The sequence goes on from NC_084598.1 coordinate 19,919,899, forward strand.
CTACAAAAGGAATCTGTATAAAGTTAACAGACAGACGTGACATGACTTTAAGTGTCCGCTAGAGAGATGTGAGAATCGCTGTAGATCTGGAATGGAACTGTCGGCAGATTCGAGAGTGTTGAATACCAAATTCGTATTCCTCATAATCTGTGTAAAAATACGCAATATGCCCCCGAGTGTTCAAAGCAAGGAAGTGCAATTCTAAACAAATGGCTCAATGCTCAAGCAGTTACTCACTTCTGAGGAGCAATAATGTCAACACTTGTTGTGTACACAATTTCACTACAGAGTCAACAACTAAAGGAAGTTAATTTTCCAAATAAATAGCCTGCTAACTACTCAGTTTTCCAAAGTGAGCTAGTACAGCACATACTTTCTCTCTGAGATCCACTGCACATTTTTAAACTGTTTCAAGCATGTGAGGCGAATTACGCTCTGAAACCACTGGAAGGAGTTTCCCCACCGCTACGGAGATCATGACGGTTCCTATAAGAATTAAAGGATTTTTGGACATATAGGAAATGCATTGTCACCTCCTGAGACCATGAACATTTTAAGATATAAGTCCTAATTTTCATCTTTAAAAATATATTCAGGGAGATTTTCTTTTTTTATTATTCAAAGAATATCAAAACAACAAGTACAAGAAATCCTTTTACTCGTTGCTGAAGTGCAAAGTATCTATGACCCCTACCTTTTAATTACTGAAAGGAAAATATTAACATAAAAAAATAAATGAATAAAAATAGGAAAGAACCCTGCACTAGCCAAAATAAGTATTCAAGTAACGGAAGGTGAATCTTTGCTTCAGGTTTGGTCTGGATTCACCATCACCGTTACTAATGTTGGCCACAGCTCCTTGTAATTACCAGAAACCAAAGATCAAAGTAGCTCTTTTACTAAACAGTGCCTGGTATGTCTTCTGAAACTGCTCACGTGCTGCAGAACAAGTATGAATAAACTCTGCACAGCTACAGATGTTTACCATTTATATCTTGCTGACATGTTGAGCCTGAAACCAGCCCCGTCTCTGATAATCATTAGCCCTAATATCTCATCTCCTTCCCTCAGAGGATCAAAGCAGTGGCGGCCCCGGCGAAGTCAGGCGTGAGCTCTCGCCCTAAAGAGTACAATCTGAAGAGCAGCGAGCTGACACAGCCCCTGGACCCAAACGGGAACAATGGCTTGAACAAGCCCACCCACACCATTGTAGAAACAATGATGTGAGCGCTCTCTGTGAGAGGAACAAGATTGATGTGCTTTCTGTGTTATATTTGCTCACTTTGATAAGGGTAGGTTTACGTTGTCCAGTATATTCATATTAGATACTCTGGTTTGATTTCTATTAAGAGAGATATATACTGTTGTAATATTTTTTTTTCTCTTGTAATTTTTTTTTTTTTTTTACTCTATTGATATTGTTGATGTTACAATTGTTGCTGTAGTTGGCACTGATCTCAGTTTAGGCAGTATTTTCAGATAGAATATGGTAATTGTTTACTACCTTCTATTGATTCTGAGATGAAGAATCTTCAATGTTTTGGTGTTATAGGAGGAAAGAGGAAATAATTCTCATAAATTCAGGTAACAATTGGGTAGATAACCCTAACAGAAATAGAAAATGTCTAAACCTTAGCTAATCTTGTTGCCCCAGCCAATCTCTAGTTTTTTTTTTTGTTTTTTTTTTGTTTTAATTCCACACTGAAATGTACCTCTGCTACCAGCAGGAGCGACGTCTCTGAGTACATATCCGTAACATTTTCAGTGGCAGTATGCAGTGTATAGAGTTAATCTCGCTTGACATCCTTTTAAGTTACACATTGAACAAGGCCTTGGTCAAATACTGTGAGAAATGCCTTCACACAAAGATCCGTTCTGAAAAAGAAAAAAACAACAAAAACAGCTCAGGCAAAATAATGAAAGAAAAAAGCAGCAAAGAGAATAAAATTGGGAGAAAAGGGACGAGGCATTTTTATAGTATTTGTACACTGCCTGTGTGACTAATATAGTCAGCCCCAGTGCATTTATTGAAACCTCTTTTTGCACTTTATTTTCATTACACCTTTATTGTAGTATGTTTTCATGGTGCAAGTATTGCACTTACATTTTCAATAAATTTAAGGAGGAAATATTTTTAGCATCTAATGTTTTGATATGGTAAACGTTAGTATAGATTATCAATCTGGCTCATTGCCAAGACGATGTCGAAACAGAGAACTTTACCATCAGATGCTCTGGTTTGTAATTATTAGTGGGATCTTGAGGACATCACTGTAAAGCGTTACTTTTTAAACCACTTGACTGCTCTCTCCAATGTGCTCATTTCAGTAGCAGCCGTGCTCTGCAGAGCTACCACTGGATTGTAGTTTTTAATGTTCAGTTATATTTGTATTGTAGAATGTGAACTGTTTGTAAATCACATATGCCTTTTTGTAACAATTTTATACTGTACATCATCTGAACAGCATCACTGACTCTTTATTTTACTGAAAACTCACCAGTGTGTTTTCTAAATATCAACTGTTGTAACCCCATGTTAGGCTTCTTCAGTGTGCACTGTTGAAATGAAGCTGGGGAAGTCTCTGCCCATTTCACGTGCACACTGATGATGATGAAACAACTCGCATAGTTAGAAACAAAAATCTGAGGGACTTGCAATCCTGAAGCATGTGCACGAGCCACCACAGTACCTTGCTGCTTTTGCTTCTTGGAAATTCAATTGTACCAAAGTATTTTTCTTTTTGTCAGTTACCCCCTTCGAGATGCGCATCGCATCATTTCTCCATAGATAAAATAAACATTTTTTTCCTTGAATGCGTTTGTTTCTTTTGTTCATTAAGCATGACGGGTACATGCAAGGAGCCGAAATCTTCATCTGTGCATTAGATACAATGTGCAACATATCTCATTAGTAACACATGAACAGTATTTTACATGCCAAGTTCTACTGTATTAGTTATGCATGTGTTGATCAGTTCATGTTTGTAATTTCCTGATCCCTCCATGCAGACAAATGGATTGTTATAAATTTGCATAAAGAGAAATGTGATTGCAACCAGCTGCACAGAAAAGCCTCAAAGTGGCCACTCGGCTACTAATCTGAGCCAAAAGCCAAAATGATATTTATTCTTGAGACTGCAATCATTAGTATAAAATACAATACATGTTAGAACGTCACACCACACCCCACGTCCAACAGTAACATATCAATGTGAATTCAGATACTAATAGAACTGAAATGTCATCGTAGTGGACGATGGTTTATAAAGTCTGAAATAATTGAATCAGTGAAAGGATTAAAGAGCCCATGTTATGCTCATTTACATGTTCTTCGTTTTATATGTGTGGGGGATGGATAGAATAGATCAATATGCCATAATGTTCGAGTAAGATCAGCGTTTTACAGATATGTAACATTTTGGGAAAACACATTTATACTGAAACACTCATTTGTGTTGAGTCTATAAAGGTTGAGTGTTTAAAATGTTTGGTGAAAACAATACAGCATATCTGTCCCTGCAAAAAAGCTCTCAAGGGACATAAAGAATGGTCATAAATTGTGAATAATTTCCTTCTTGAAAACACAGCACCAAACAGTCGCCAAACACAGTGACTTAGCGCATTCAAGTACCAATGTTGTAATTCCTTAGTGGAAAACTAAAAGCAGGAAAAAATGATGTCTGAAAAAAAAAATGTAGAGGCTGCTAGGTGCTGCCAAACAAACATGTAAAATAGCTCCAGAGTTTCTTGTTAAGTGCCACATTTTTTATAGGCCACATAAATGAGCAGCTTCTCATTGGAGACATGAAGTAATGCCAGCTTAGGTCTTGTTTGTTAAGTAATTGACCTACGGTAACAGGCAGCTGTCCTCCACTCTCCACCATTTGAGAAACCTGCTCTGGTGGAGTGTCCCTTTCACAGATTTCCTCCAAAAATCCATTCGTATTTCTGTTTGAACATCCTTGAGTTCACTTTTTGTGTCTTAGTTGTGAAAATTGTTGGTTTGAAAGCCGTCATTTTAAAACATCAGTGAATAGTATGACCTACAGTAGATGGTTTTACTCAAGGGGCAACTTCAGCTTTTAGGAGTTCGGTGTAGAAATGAGCAAAACTACAGTCCCTCGACTGACCACGTCCCAATTTCCACTGAACTTCATGTTAAAATGTCCAACTTTTCAGGAGACATAAACCTTTATTTCTAGGGTTCACATCATCAACGGTTCAGGGAATTAATCTTTTTGAACCACATTAGGTACAATTATATTAAGCCATCAATTTATGTATGATTAGGTGCATGAACATGAACAATTGATAAGCATTATCACTTTAGTTACTTAGTACCATCTTGATTGTGCTGTGAATAAAGACCAGTGCATGGTCATATTTTTAAGAGAACATATTTAGCTTTAGTGTTAATTTTACTAAAAACAGACAACTGCAACTTTTTAGCTTTTTTTTTTAACTTTTTAGGATTTACCAAAAATCCAAACAGGGGTTGTGCTTATGCAACGCTGTAGTAAATCTGACCCACGGCCCCGTTGGCCTTGAGGCATCATTAGACTATAATCAATTTCTTCACGGACTGCAGTGAGAGTAATTCAGTCGAGAGAGCCAGACCAATAGGCTGAAACTGCATCAGCCATTGTGCCAGTGAACGGTGATGGAAACATGCTGCTAAACCAACTTACACTGGATCTTGATGCACTGCAGCCAGAAACCGCAAGTATCACAACCGAGAAAATGCAGCAACAACTGTAAAATCAGCAGGAAGGATGAGATAGGAAGTCCAAAACTCAACCTTAAAACAATGTTTTTTTTTATACAAAACATTGTCAAAGCTACCGGTACTTATTTTCTACAAATGCCTTAAGAGATGAGCCTATCCATAATCTTCTCTCCAGCATTTTTTAAAACCTGTAATTTCAACAAATAAACTTGACTTGAATTCCACAAACCACAGCTTAATAACTTTTAGTTAGTATTTTAAAAAAAAAACTTTATTTCCTTAAAAAGAACTGGATCAATTACTTACTGGATAATAAATAAATAAAAATACAAACAAAATAAAATATTTAATACATCTTTCAGATTCCTGTGAACCAAATCCACATATTCAGACGATGTGTAAAGACAAAAAATAAATACAAAAAAAAGATGTAAAAAAAAAGCACAAGCACATTCATTACATGAAGATCCTACATCATATGTGCATATACTGTAAATAAGAAAATGCATACCACAACGTACTTTACAGTATGCAGTTCCTTAAGTGGGACTGCGCTGCTATGGTGGCCAGCACATGAAATAAAACTGTTGGTTTCCAGATCAGCAGGTCCCATTTAATCCAAAATGCTTTTAATGAGAACACCATGTCATGATTTTTTTAAATTTTTTTTAAAGAGAGAAGGGGGAGTTGCATTTAGACAAAGTTGTTGTTGAATCAAAGAGAGAAGAGGCTCTTGCCAAGGACAAACCAAACTGCATGCTGGGCATTCACATGCGTAGCAAAGACCAACTCCAATTGTAAAAATAAAAAGTGGGAAAAATAAAACTGAACTCTTAGAGCATAAAATAAAACTGTGGGTCATATGTGGAAGCAGTGTCACCAAAAACAAAACACATGCATCAAAATGTGAATCTGAAAATGAAAAATCATAAACTTGTGTCTGTGTGATAATCCTGAGAACCAAATACATAAAAAGCCTTCTGACATCTGAACAATGAAGTGTCTCTCAAAACACAATCCATCATTGAATGTATTTGAGGAGTGAGATTAACATTTGTGGCATTAAGATATAATGGGCTTTAGAATATAGTTAGTGATCGTTGGCAAGTATCAGAGAGCATTCTGTCTATTTTGAGGCCCCATTCCCTTTCTAAGGCAGCCAGTGCAGGGTCGAGACTGGAAGGAGACTGGAACGAAGGCAGCGAGCCAAGTTGGGGCTGAAATAGGTGCAACGTGCTTTGAACCTTGAATCCACCAACACCTCATGTGTCCGTGCGCGTGTTGCACGTGTACCAAGCACCGTTCTGTGTCCAAAAACCAAAACCAAGTTGATGACAGCTCAAAGCTTTTAAAGTGAAATATAGTAAATTTATGCAGTGAATCTGTGCAGCATGTGATTCTCTCCAGAGCTGAGGCATGCGCATTGACGGCCTGGCCCCGTCAGAGGCTATGACTCCTCCGTTATATAAGTCTGCATGTGGCTTTGCCTCTGGTCGGGGTGGGGGGTGGAGGAGGTTGTTGGGGGGGGCTGATCTCAGGCCGCAGCCCGCCTCGAGGTACATCATGTGAATGCAGCAGTGACTAAAAAGCTTCAATCGTGAACACATGTGTTTGTGACTCTGCAAGTAAGAGATGCTTTCAGGCAGACAGTGGGTCTCTGCATATGCTCTGTGTGCTGAATGTGAATGTGTTGGTCTCACTAAAAGGTACAATGTGACAAACTGAGTCATGTGTGACGTTTGAGAGTGTGTGTGTGTGTGTGTGTGTGTGTGTGTGTGTGAGGTCCCAGCTACTGTGTTTCAACACCCTTCTTTGTGTTCACAGAGCGATGCTGTTGGTTCTGTGGTTGGCAAAGTAGAACAGAGAGTTGCCGTCACAGTCGTTGGGCAGCTCCGTCTCCGCAGCTGCCAAGGGATTCCTGCTAATGACCAAATCCAGGCAGTCTCTGGCCTCCATAATTAGGGGCACCGTTAGACAACAGTCCAAGTCCCTGGTCCGCACATGGTTCACCTGGAAGATCACAGCCATGTCAGGATTCATGCACCTCAGAATTCTTCAGAACATCATTTGAATAATTTCACTCTTAATGCTTAATGGTTATATCTCCAAAGATTGCTAATTTATCATCAGTATTATATCTTTTTTTTTATTCAAGAGCCTGTGCGATAGTTATATCGGCTATTTTGTAAGGACATGTATTATTAGAAGTGTTTTGGTCCACTATTATGTAATTATTTCTCTGTGTTGTCTGTCAAACATGCCCTTTAATTGTTTGCAGCTGTATGTAGCACTTGACCTAAAAAAAGGTTGTGTAGAATTTTATTTTTATTCTAACCCTAATCTCATTTCAGGATCAATTTTACAGATTTTCTTAAATTAGACACCAGACACTTAGGTTAACTTGTATGATTCTTTGAAGCCTAACTAGTAACTTATTTTTAGTAGATTTAGATTGTGTTGATATTTGCATTAAATGTAATTTTATGTATCACCCCTAAGGAGAGATGGCAACTGAAGTTGTTGTCAAATGTTTGCAAGTAATGAAAAAGCAACAGCAACTTTTCTACTTAAAAGAATTGTCATGGAAGATTAAAAAAAAAAAGGTTTCTATCTTTGCAAACAACTCCATTTCAGTTCAATTAAGTTATTCTTGTGTCCAGAACAATGAAAAAAAACTGATGTAATAGATAGTAAATTCACGTAATAATGATTAACCCTTTTCTCAGTTGTTCCCTGAGAAGTTTGCAGACCTGGTCTGAAATAACTACAATGAATCCTTTCAGCTTGAAATGTTCTTTTAACTTATGTAGCCTCTCATCCATTTTTTTCTTTGGTGTCCAAACAGAAAAAGTACCTGAAGAATTCGGTCAAAAGGTTTTAAACCCCCCTGGTCAGCTGGGCCGTCTGGTCTTATCATATTCACATAAACTCCCTTCTCCAGGAGCCCGTCCGATACACTGAAACCAAAGTCACGGCTCTCAAGGTCCTTCTTCAGACACATCTGTAAACACAAGGGAAGATAAAGTTCAACAGGCTGTACAAAGGGACATATAGAAGTTTTGACTCATTAGCTTGTGCCCTGTTTACCAGCTATTCTTGTTTTATTTCCAACAATGTCCACAACCTTCGTGTTATCTGTTTATGATTGGATTTAGATGTTTCCCTAAAAAGCAAAAGCAAGCAAAAAACACCTCTGAGTCTGATCAAGATGTTTCAACTCAAAATATTGTATTATTCTTCACAGGAGAATTGTGATGTGCTCCTTTAACGCAAGTTAAAGCACAGATTACAAAGAGGAGATATCTCAGGGAAAGTACCGGCTCAGTCTGAGATCACGGCACGAGGAGCTGCTCAGATAGTGTTGTACATTAAGTATTTGTTGTAAAGTCTTTCTTTTATAAAAGTACATTGTTATTCAAGTACAAGGTTTTTGTAGCTGAAAGTGGAAAGAAACAAAATGGTTACAAAATGGTTATTATAAGGCTCCCTAAAGTGCATCATCAACCACACAGTTGTCCTCCCAGAAGTGCATGTTCCAGTAGGTCCATCTCAGTCTCACCTTGCAGTTTAATTCAGTTGAGAGTTAATATAATTTATATATTGCCAGTTTACAATAATCGAATCTCAAAGTAGTTTACAAAGAAAGCAAACTAATTGAACATAAAATACAATCCAATGCTCAGATAAAAACATTTACAAATGTGGTTGTACTTTACCTCAGATTCTACAGGCCTCAGCATGTTAAAGTTAAGAGTTCATCCAGACTTTCACAACTATGGCTTGTTTGGACAGGAGGCCAAGAGAAAGTTTTTTTTTGTTGTTTTTTTTCTTTTACTTTTGGGATTGTCCCAACAACAGAATGAAAAACAAATGATCAGAAACAGGAATTGATGGTTGCCGATAGTCAAATAATCTTGATTTGATCTTCATTTTATGGGTTGTTATGATTTGTCTTCTATTTTTTTTTATTAATACTCAGAGATACCAGCAATAACAGGCCAGAAGCTTATAAGCTAGTTTTCTCATCATTGTATGAACCTTTTTTTTTCCCCCAACAACTAAAACTTGGTCAACAACTGAGAATGTTGTTGTGATGTTGTGAGACAGGACTTGTTTTTCTCTGCTCCTTCCCCCTTTTGGAGGAGTTGCTCCAGCACATCTACAGATATGCGTTCCAATTAGTCATTTGCCCAGTTTTTATAAAAAAAAAAAATAAATAAAATGTGTCTTGTAGCTCATCTCAGGTTCTTGTTCTTGCCAAACTATGAGGTCAAGACCAGACCTGTTGCCCCCCAATCATACAGTATTTCAAACATTTCTAAAATAGTTGAGGGACGGCTTTAAAAAAAAAAAAAAGAATTATGTGAATATCATGAAATTGAAAATTTCATAGAATCTAGAGAACGTTAAACGGCCGTGACCTTCTGTCCATCAGTAAGCACTTTCATAATAAAATTCTGATAAGAAAATTCCTGCTTAGGCTTACCAGAACAACACTATTTCTGTAAATAGTTCAAGGTGGAAGCCTCAAAAGACAACCCACTTGTTTGTTAGTAGAGAAAAGGGTCCATAACAAAAGTGAAGGCCTCCTTTAATGCAGGATATGGTTTTGAGCAACATCTATTGCCATCATGACAGTCTTATTCAGGGAAGAACCCAAACAAAAAAAACAAAGACCAGATAAACAGTTATCAGGCCCCTTTCTGAAAAACATTGGTGGAGTTTAATCCAATATGCATTTGTTTAGTTGTAAAAAAACATTTAGAAAATATTGGTTCCATTTTAAAGAACATCTCGTGCACAAAAAGGAAAGAAGAGTGCTCATTAGCTATTAGCATCACAACATTAGGATAGGTCTGAGAAGCCAATGTATAGTGAGGGACGAGGCTGGTGGTCAACACTGACGGGCTAAATATATTAATTCTGTATCATCTGCTGCATAGTAAAAACACACAGTAGGTTCTGCATGTTAGGCAGTAGATTAGCAAGTAATCTAAAACACACTTTTGAATCAATATATATTTTCAAGCACCTTGTGTAGTTCCAAAGCTGTTGGCGACAACATTTCAGAGTTGTCTCCTTTAGCCGTGGATGACATGTCTCTGGCTCCAGATGAAATGTTCAGTTTGCTTTTGTTTTCAGGCTCGATGTGGAATCCATCCTTCTTTATTGGAATAATTTCAGAGTGAAACACCGGGTCTTCGTAGGTCTTACTCTCATCTAAGTACAGACTAAGAGTACTGCTTGTCATAGATGCCTGAAAGAGTGCAAAATGACAGGATTCATTTAAGTATCATGTATAAATCAGTAACAGTCTTCAAAGTGGATAACAGACAAATGTAATCTCCTATGCAGCACACACAGTTTAGAGGCCAAGGCAGGCATTATTCAAAAACCTTCCTTGGTCATTATGCCAGCAGGTGCATGCCTTGTCTTGTCAGATTTAATAACAGATTACAGACTGATGATTATCATGCTGCTCTGTCAGGGATGTTCAGTACGGCTAACAACGGTCTGTGAATACATGCAAGGACTAAGCAGATGGGGGAAGGAGCCCCCCTCTCCTGCTGCCTACCTCCAGCTCCCTGAGAATCTCTGACTGGCCGCAGGTCTCGAGGTCTTGCAGAGCCTGGGACCAGAAGCTGTCTTCCTTGTTCAAGGTGCCATGGCAACGAGGGGGGCTGACGAATCTATGACAATGCAGGAACCAGAACATGAGAGCAGTCCTGCAGTCTGGAGGCCGGTGCTGCGTACAAAAGCAGCATGGGAAATGCAGTTTTGGTGCTGCGAAGCCGGACAGTCCCCTCGAAAATCTCTCTGGACCACACTGAGTGTTTACCGTAAATTCAGCCCAGTCAGTAAAAAGTCAGCTAGATTAGAAAAAGCCTTCAAATTTGCTAAAGTAATGTCACCCCCCAAAAAGCAAGAAATTCAGAGCAAGTGACACAAAAGTTCAGGGAAGTCAAGTGTGAGGAGAGACATGAGCCTGGTTTATCCTTGGACCACTGGGATTCTTTCTGAGGAAAGGTGTTTTTGTTTTGTAAATGGGCGACAGAAAAAAGATGCATCTATGTGAAACACCAAAGAGCTCGTGGATAGTTAGTAAAGCAGATGTGAGAGAGAATACCTGAGAAAGAAGAAAGAGAAAAAAGGACAGTTTGGAAAATGTAGAGACACGCAACATAAAATGATTTTGCTTTTGTCCACCAATGTAAAGCACAAGGGTGGAAAAACTGCATCTGAGTTTATGCACTGAAAAACAGCTCTGGTCAGAAATACCTGAATCAAAAACTGTACCACGGGCTCGAATAGTGCCACCCTTCAGAACCCATATTTTACCGTTTGATACCTTTGTGATATAGTTTAGGATGACTTAGAGAAATACTATGATTAAAATCAAACATTTCAATTATTTTTGGACACATTCAAAAAATCTGCATTTACGATTTCAGCGGTGAAACTCATCTGACCAGATCTGTATTATTCAAACAATGGGAAAAAAATAAATGAATACACCCACTTAAAGGTGGCATTGACATAGCTGATGACACACAAGGAAGTTCAGACTTTTGCTCCAGAGAGCAAAGACAAAATATCAATAAGCTCAGAAAAAAAAAACTTAAACATATGTAAATGTTCTGACTAAAGGAACTCTGTGGATGTAAAAACATATTAAAAGAAGTGTTTTTCTAGTTTACACAACTCAGTTCTTTTAAGCTGCTCAGAAATGCTGCCTGACTTTGGTGTGACCAGTCACGACATGAGTGAAATTAATCTGTTAAAACGTCATACAGATCATCATTTAACTAGAACACACATCTGCAGCTAATGCTTGACGGTGGATGAGATCAGTCAGGTGATGTGCTTCCCTATAGCTCTACAAGATATGCTATCAAAGTGAAAAAAGTTGACCCTGAATTTAACTTAATACCCCATGACCCCCACATTCATTCTTCATGCTTCATAGCCCACCAGCTAACAAAACAACATGCAGTGACATTTTGCAGATTTTCCTGAACGTAGATTAGATTTTTATCAATTAATGTGCTTTTACATGAACCGTAATGATGATAGATGGTGCTGTGAATCTGACAGCTCCTTTACACATCACAGGAGAATAGTTTTTTTTCCTCAATAAACCTGCTTCTCTGCCCTTACCCAGGTATCTTGTCCCACTCATCCTCAGTGAACCTCCCATCATACAGAGCCGTGTGGTCAACTAGGCCTGCAGAGCTGGAAGTGGTGTGACCTCTGTGCTTTGGTCGTCTCCACTCGTGCGGATTTAACAGTATATCAGATGCTTTGTGCAAATATGTCCCTAAAATTAAATGAGGAAATTAATAAAGCTTTCCAATAGAAGAGAAAAAGGGAATAGGTCATTTTTAGACGGCACATGAACAACAGTGAGCCTCACCTTGGCTAATGTAGCCGGCATCAAACCCTGAGCTATCCCAGGAGCTCATGGCAGAGTCTATACTGGGCACAGTGGCAGAATACACCTCTGAGTGTTTACTTGTTTTCTGGGAGTCCGTGAGATCATCTTCCGGGTCACTTAAAAACCCCATTTCTCTGTCTGGATGCTGCCGACAGTCAGACTCTGGAAACAAGCAGTGAATTTACATTAAACAAGAATTAAATTTACTTTTAATCTCCTTTTAGTCAGTTCAACTTTGTCATAAATTGAATATGAGCAGCATATGCACAAGGAATGAATTGCAAGTGGATGAACAGAGATTTTCTTACACCCACAACACAATCTACTCTCACCAGCCACTTTATTAGGTACACTTTGCTAGGACGGGGTTTGGACCCTGTTTTGCCTTTAGAACTGCCTTAATCCTTCATGGCATAGATTCAACAAGATACTGGAAACATATCATCACGCAGTTGCTGCAGATTTGTTAGCTGCGCATCCATGATGCGAATCTCCCGTTCCACCACATCCCAAAGGTGCTCTGTTGGACTGAGATCTGGTGACTGTGGAGGACATTTGAGTAGTGAACTCATTGTCATGTTCAAGAAACCAGTGTGAGATGATTCCCGCTTTATGACATGGCTCGTTATCCTGCTGGAAGTATCCATCAGAAGATGGTGCACTGTGGTCATTAAGGGATGGACATGGTCAGCAGCAATACTCAGGTAGGCTGTGGTGTGACATGTGGATGCTCAATTGGCACTAATGGGCCCAAATTGTGCCAGGAAAATATCCCCCACACCATTACACCACCACCATCCGGGCAGGATGGATCCATGTTTTCATGTTGTTGACACCAAATTCTGACCCTTCCATCCGTGTCGCAGCAGAAATCGAGACTCATCAGAACAGGCAACATTTATCTAATCTTCTGTTGTCCAGTTTTGGTGACTGTGAATTGTAGCCTCAGTTTCCTGTTCCTAGCTGACAGGAGTGTTACCCGGTGTGCTTGTCTGCTGCTGTAACCCATCCGCCTCAAGGTTTGACGTGTTGTGCGTTGAGAGACGCTCTTCTGCATACCTCGGTTGTAACGAGTGGTTATTTGAGATACTGTTGCCTTTCTATTAGTTTGAACCAGCCTGACCATTCTCTTCTGACCTCTGGCATCAACAAGGCATTTGCACCCACAGATCTGCCGCTCACTGGATCTTTTCTCTTCTTCGGACCGTTCTCTGTAAACCCTAGAGATGGTTGTGCATGAAAATCCCAGCAGATCCGCGGTTTCTGAAATACTCAGACCAGCCCGTCTGGCAACAACAACCATATTCAAAGTCACTTAAATCAAATTTCTTCCCCATTCTGATGCTGGTTTGAACGGCAGCAGATCGTCTTGACCATGTCTACAGGCCTAAATGCATTAAGTTGCTGCCATGTGATTAGCTGATTAGATGAGCAGTTGGACAGGTGTACCTAATAAAGTGTCCCATGAGTAGTTTTTTTTTAGGATTAGAAAAAATTAAAAAACAAATTTATGGAACAAAATTATATATACGGTCAGGTTGTTTCTTGATCTTGAGGGTGACGGACTCTCCAGCCATCTGCAGCAGATGGATGGCCTCGCTGAGTGGCTTTCCTTTCAGGCTCACTCCGTTGATGGCCAGGACTCGGTCCCCGATATGGATGGCACCCGTCCTGCAGAATCAAGAAAGCAGAGGAGGCAGAAACGGCTGAGTATACCGCACAGTACCGTCAGGCGAGCTGGAAAACCCTGTCAAGCTGCCAGTATGCTGACAGAGACAGAAACAAACAAGCTTATTGTTTTAGAAAGAGACCAGACAGCCATTGTTTGCTGTTTCGTTTATTAAAATAAGTTTCCACTGAGACAACAAATAGGCTTTGGACTAATGTTTTATAATTTTCTCATAATTACCACCTCACCTCTCAGCCAAACCTTTCTTGGTGAGACCAGAAATCACAATGGGGTCAAAAGGCTCCTCTGTGCCGGAAATGGTGATCCCCAGCGGTCCGTTATATCTTTTCAGCTCAACTGTGTAGATTATGGAACCAGACATCTCCAACTCATCTGTAGCACAAACAGTTGACACCATGCACTTAAGATTCAAGTAGTTTTTTTTTGTATACTCGTTGAAAGTTGTAAATACACATGCAAAACAAAAATGTGAATAATAATAATATGCCAGCTTTTTTTCTTCCCTCTTCAACCATGCCTTGTAATGTGCGCAGAATTCAGTTTTGCACTATGTTGTTCAAAATTCCCTGCATGTTGAATGTGATTTTGAAGACAACTTTTGCTGCTGTAAGATTGCGGTGAATTTTTTTTCGCATCAGTACATCACAGAAGTTTAACTGATCTTTGCAAAAGCTACCATGACAACCCCATACCATCACAGAGCCTAGCTTTTGGACATTTTTGCAGATAACAGTCTGAATAGTCCTTTTTGTCATCGTTGGCCTGAGGCACATGATGCCCATTTCTTCCAAAAAAGAGAGACCTAAAATAACCTAAATATTTTGATACAATACATACTACTGTGTGGTGATCGATCCCAGATGTGCTTACACCGCCTCCGGACAGGGTCACCATAAGGCTGACTTTTTGCAAAATAAAGTTTAAAACGGCATTTGTCAATTCTGAAATGCTTATATATTCACTCTATAATACTTTATTTTCTATCTGATAAATAATCTGGAGTTTTTTGTATAGGCTCTAAGAACGTAAGATATCTTGGCTTTCGGATGGGTACATGAGAACATTTATAAATTTAAGGGCTTATGAGTTGATTAATGGTGTAAAAATGAAAAACCAAGTTATTCTAAGGAAACTGGTTTTTTTTTGTGCCTTTTTTAAAATCCCTGGTTTGCTTTTTTGTAGACTCTTATTTCACCCGGTCATCAAATGACTGCTTTTTTGTACAAACATTTCTTTTATGGTAAAGCTCAGAGCAAAAACATTATGGCATCTGGTGGGTGAGATGCCGCTTTCAGCTTGTTGAATACTTTGCAGCCTCGCCCTTTACTTGCAAACATTCAAAGACAAAGAAGCCACTAAAGCATGATGTGGATGCTTCAGAGCATGTAAGGGACATGTTAGAACACGAGGAAGATGACCTGCACCATAATAAAAGATTATTCCATGGTAACAGAACAAACTGTTCAATTCACACGAGTCCCTGCTGGATTAGGTGGGGCTTCCTGCCAGAACAATCCCCTCAAATATACTCTTTTTAAACCACTGACATTTATTCTGGATGTAAAGATGGCTTTTGAGTGATTCATGTACCAATGTTATCCTCATCTTTCTGGATTCGCAGCTTGACCATGTCCTCTGCCTGCTGCAGGACATGCATGGCGTCCTCCATGGTGCAGTTCTCCAAACGCACCGAGTCGATGGCCAGCAGCCTGTCACCAGGCTCCAGAGTGCCTGTTCTAGCGGACACAAGAGCAAAAGGATCACAACTATAAACTGGGACCTGAGAGCTGCCTATCCTGACTCACCATCAGAATCCTATTAGAGCTGCATCTCAGTGGGATCCGTGGGGGTGACCGTAACCTCACCCTCAACCTAATCATCACTGAGCCCTTCTGAAATGTAGCTGCCCTACTGATCTAGTTTTGATAGCTCAATCCTATTAGGCTATTGTAACACAGTAGACAAAAAAAAAAAATGTTGTCTTGCTCATTAAAAATCCTGCAGGAGCCTTGAAAGCCAAGTGTTTATAAAAACTGTCTAGCTAATGTGGCCTTTGCCAGACCTGAAGTCCATGATTGCTTTACCATTTTCTAAAAATCTGTACAGTAAATACCTCTAGGATCTGTACAATAGAGGGGTCAGTCTACCATATATTATTAGCTCCGCACGATGATACCCACCTATGTGCAATGCTTCCCTTTCTGATGTCAGAGATGATGAGAGGCTTGCCAGGTTTCTTACTTGCTGGTAAAACAGAAAAAAGGGAATAAAATATTTTTGTTTCAGGCAAAATAATTTGAAAACAAAGCCATCGTAACACTAATCATTAAAAAACAAATAATAAAAAAAAAACAATTCTCAGCTTGCTTTTTTTCCCCTCCTTCTTGTGCGCCACTCATCCTTGGCTTTTTTTTTTTTTTTTTAAGTACAAATAAGTTAGTGTTCCTGAAGGTTGGTATTGTTGAGATGTAAAACCCTTTTGTTTTCTAAAGCCTTGTTTTACGGATGACACGTTCAGGGATTTTGTAATATGCAGCATTATTGGGCAACAGCGCCCCCTGCTGGATATGTGTGCACTCACCACTGATGGTGATGCCCAGCTCCACTCCGCCCCGCTTTGGGAGTTTAACGTGGAAGGTCCCACTGCTCGGAACCACCGACTCTAATTCCAGTTTAGAACAAAGTTACACTGAAAGCACGAAGATGCACATCATCACTGAACTGGAAAGTATTTTTAGATGTAATACCTGCAACATCAAACTCTATCTCCACGGTGACTTTATTAGCCAGAGCAGAGTCTCTGAGCAGCTGATGAGCTTCCTCCAAGGTGCCATCTTCAGTTGGGATCCCGTTTATAGTCAACACTCTGTCTCCCACCTGCAGCAATCCACACCTTTAAAAACAAACAGACAAAAAAAAAAATCATAATTCACCATGACTTCATTACTGAATATAATTTCTATAAGATTAAAGAAAACACATATGGGTATAAGATTAATTTAGAAAATAATGTTGTTCATCAAATCACTATTTAACCCGGCTACTGGACTCCAACAATTATAAATACAGTGGCAGTCCAATCTATCATTCAGTGCAAAGATAATGTTACATAAAAGGAAAATGTTTCAGAATTTCACAGAGAGACTGTCGTAGAATCAGAGAACGAGATCAAGATTATATTCTTGATTTATTAAATGAACAGTTGTAATCTTTATAGGACAAGCTAATTAAGTGCAAAACATGAGTTTGTAATTAATAGACAGATGTTTCTATTACATTGTCTATGTTTCCAATAACTTATTTTTGAATTATGTGTATCAGTGCTAAAGCAACTTAGCTCTAACAGCTGCTCAAACATTTGTATTTGAGCATGTTGAAGAACTGACTTTTCCCCACCTCATACAACCTCTTTTGTCAGCATCTATTTTAAGACCTCTATGGTATATACTATATGGTTTATCTCATTTAAACTCAAAGCTTTATGGTGTCTGCCCATATAACTGGGTAAAGACTCTACAGTTTTACCCTGGCAGTTTTTGATGGCTCCCCCCTCTGGCAGAATAAACAATTACACCAATGTGGCACTTGTTTACTGTTGGTGCCTTTGACAAAGCCACACTAATTGTAATCCTCCTTTTTATGTGCCGTCACATGCCGTCTTATTTAGAAGATAATCCTTTTGAACACACTTTTTCTTTCTCATCCTGAGAACCAGGAACTTTTCTCAGACACTTTTGTCTTTGCTCTGCATCCTACTTTATACAGCGTACATATCTCTTGCATAAAACATGACTCTACCACTGCACCAGCATGGCTGACGATGGGCTTTATCAGCTCTGTAAGAATTCATTTGTAAGCAACATTCGTTTATATGCAAGAGTCCCACTAAGAGTCAACGTTTAAGTCAGCATATAAGGACTGAAATTCTTCCCTATACATGACTACAATTCAGCTTAATGTTCCTTAAACTTTAAAATTACCTCAGTGAGCAAACACAGAGGGTAGAAAAATCCCTAACCCGTGTAATACACTCAATCAGACCCCCAGTTGTGCAGACAAACACTGAAGGACTGTCATGTAAAGTTAATTCACTCGCCACTGCAGCTCATTAACCTTGTGCAGAGGCCGAGGCTCCAGCATCACACTTTGGTGCTGTACTTGAGTCTCTCCTATCTAACCACAGCTGGAGTAATAACATCACAGGACTCCAGGGATGTGGCCCTGCACTGCCGACATAGTCTATCATTAGTCTTGCAAGACAGATACTACAAACTGGCCTGATTGGAGCTTTGTGCTACATACGCTACTGCATGTGCTGTAGTCTTGATCAATACACAGCATGCCACTCAAGGAGGGCTTTTCACCATTAGAAAATTGATTTTTCTGCATTGTGATGAATGGGATGCTCTTTCCACGGCAACAAGATCTTCAAATCCTCCCAGGAACCCCCCTCAAGACACTTTGATATCAGAATACATCTATTGATCAACCGGTTTCTTTAAACATCAAGCTCAGGCATACAAAAAGAGCACTCGCTTTGCAAATAATTGTACCAGCATCACTGCCTGCTACCGTGGCCAGGCAGACCCAGTCACATTGCAAAAAAAAGCTCTTTCATGAAATGTTTCTGGTACCCCTCCCATACACAGACATTTCCACTCGTGCAGAAGCCAATAAACCCCCAGCTTGATGAAATGACTCCTACTGAAATGTCAAAGAGCAACTATTCAAAACAGCTGAGATGGCTGCCATCACATGCTTCGTTTCTCTGGTTGGTTGTAAACCTGTCCAACAGCGTCCACCAGCGGCCTTTTCAGTGTCCATTGGTATTGTCGACTGGAAATCAAAGTCCACGTCGAAGAACCAGATTATTTGTTTGTATCGAAGAGGAAAATTATTAAGATGTCTGGCAATCCTAACAGCCAGCCTAGGCATAAATGTGTAGCTGTTTAGCATTTTTTTTTTGTTTTCAGTTATCTGCTGTCCCTTCACAGTTAACCTGTGAAGCCTTCAACGAGTCCAAGTCCAGTGAGTTAGTATGCACTGCCCTATTCAGGGTTTGCAGGCCCGAGGTGCTGTTTAGAGCAGATAACAGCCATGAAACAAGCAATTGGAAAAAAAAACTAATCAAAAAATAAATAATTGGGTGTTGAGGGCTTGTTTACTTCCTCGTGTCCTTAGCACCCATACTCTGGGTGGGGTTGGTGAAAGGGCTTTCTGTGTGGAGTTTGCATGTTCTCCCCGTGTTCCCTTGGGTAGTTAATGTGAGCTACCCTCACAAAAACATGCAGCAGTCCTGGGCTCTACTGCCCCCTCTGGCCAACCAGGGCGCCACATGGTGTGGGGAGGATCCGGCTGGAGTAACGTGATCCTTCCAAGCGCTAGGTCCAGCCAGGGAAGCACCACCCTGTTGGGTGGAAAGAAGGGGCTGCTCACTCCTCAAGCAAGGAGACCTGAGCTCAGTGTGGGCCCTCCTGGGGTTGGCAGAGGGAGAACAATGCCCAGGATTGATACTTAGGTAGGAGCACTGGGTGATTAAAATAAAATAAAATAAATTGACATCACTATATTGAACCACGGTTCACATATAAAAATATTTTTGCTCGGGATAAGTCATGCCAAATACATACTGTTATAAGAGTTTCAGCATTTCTCTTTTCGGCACATTCTACTCTTTTTGACACATTTGATACCCATGTAAAATATTCATTAAGAAAAATATGCTTTTAAAACGCCATGGTTATATTTCTTCTGATATTCTGATTGAATGATAATAAATGGCAGCCAGATGTCCACAGCTTTGGGCGCTGTCACTCATCAATATGTAAAAGTGGCTCATTTATACGCAGGTCACTCTTACTGCTTCATTCAGACCCCAAACAGACAACTTGAACTAACAGTCCTCAACAGTTGTTGAATCTCCATTTTACAGTTATTTACCATCTAAAATGTTCATGTGTCTTCATATTTAGTTTGTGCACCGTCTCACATAAAGTCAGAGACAAAGCCCACAGCGTGAAAACCTTCCTCCCCTCTCAATAATCATCACGTTTTCATTTATAAGATTGTATAAAAAGTAGCTCCAGCTCCATTAGTTCATGAATATGCTGCTCACATACATACTAATAAATAAACACATGTTATAATATGAGCCAGAATGACAGAGCTAGTACTTTTATCCTAATACCTTTTAGTGTCAAGGCTTCTGTAGCTGAACTTTTTTTTGGTCATTTTTATATTTTCCTCAATGAAAAGTGCTGAATGTGATTATGTGGACTACTTTCTCTAAACAAACCCACAATGCAAAGTGTTCCGTTTTGCATTTTACAGATGTGAAATGATAGACGAGTCACTGACTGATTGATGAAATAATGATATAAAAACAGGAGTCAAGAATATACTTAATAATCCACAACCCTCATCATAGCGGGCTTGTTTTCTGAGTTAAATGATAAGTGCTGGGCCTTCCAGTTGAAGGTGACTCCCTATATGATGATATTTGTTTACTCGTTGTGCATCTCATTACGTTACCTCTCAGCTGGGCTGTCGGGCTCAATAAAGCGGATGACCGGGGGAGCGGACAACGTTTCTGTGGCAAAGACACCCCCCTGCAGCTGGATCCCAAAACCTGTGAGCGGATCGCCCCTGAGGATGATTTCACTCGTTTCCACATGAAAAACCTGCCCCCCTGGGCCGACGGAGCTGGATGCCAGGGATACTGAAGGGAGGAGAGGGAGGGGACAGGGATATCAGTGGAGATGTGGCAGATAAATGGAGCAAGGGAGGGAGGCATTTGAAGAAAATGGAGGAGACATGACCACAGAGACCACCACATGGGAGTGGAAAGGGAATGAGTCATGGTTATGTTCACATCAGCAGTCAGTCAAATCTCTTGGATAAAAACATGGTAGAGTTCATTCAAATAATAACTACTTTCAGTTACTAGTAACAGTTCCTAGCACTTTACCACAAACGATACCCAGCAACATAACCTGACTGCTGAATGAGCAGTGCTCAATAATATAGTTAATTGCAAGACTGTTCATTTAGACTGCCTCAGTTTATGTACCCTTACCTACTAAACGGATCAGGGGAGATTATACTGTCAATTAGGAATGGGCGATATTTACCGTTCACGATATACCGTCAAAAAAATTCCTCACGATAAGAATTTGTCATGACAGGGTAAAAACGATAAATTCCCGTTGATGATGTTTTTGTGTAAAGCTGATTTTTGGAAGTAAGTAAGTAAGTAAGTAAGTAAGTAAGTAAGGAAGGAAGGAAGGAAGGAAGAAAAGAGGAAGGGAAGAAGGAAGGAGAGAGCAGGAGGAAAGAAGGAAGGAAGGGGAAAAAAGAAGGAAGAAAGGAAGGAAAGGGGAGAAGGAAGGGAGAAAACAAGGAAAGGAGGAAGGAAGGGAGAAAAGAGGAAGGGAAGAAGGAAGGAAAAAAAGAGGAAGGGAAGATGGAAGGAAAAAAAGAGGAAAGGAGGAAGGAAGGGAAAAAAGAAAGAAAGAAAGAAAGAAAGAAAGAAAGAAAAATTCCCGTTGATGACAAACATGGCGGATCTGAGAGCGAGATAGATTCATAGTTAAAAAGGTGGAGTTGAATTGGTATTTTTTTTATCGTCATTTTTATCGTTATCGGGATAAATGCCAGAAATAATCGTGATACATTTTTTTAGTCCATACCGCCCATCCCTACTGTCAATGCACACCAGTTTTTAAACAAGTCCAAATGAAATTGTGTATTAATTTTATTGAAGTGACAAGAACAGAAAGTTGCTCTGCCATACTTGAGCTTTTGTGGTCTTTTTTCCGGGTCCTCCTCTTGCCTGTGGAGCCCCGGGGACTGGCGGGAGTGATGGGGGGGACGGGGCAGGGCAGTGTGCTGCTGCCCTGGCTGCTGAAGCCTGAGGTGGCTGTGGAGGAAGGGGAGAAGCCGCCACTCACCAGAGCTGGAAGAAGACAGAGTAGCACTATTCACGTCAAAAGGCGGTCACAGAAAGAGCAAAACTCATCAAATGCAGCAGCATGTAACAACAAAAGGGAACTCTGGTGATTAGTGTCGGGGTAACGTCTTGGAGAAAGATTGAACAATTGTGCTGATGAAAAGGCTGCTGCTGTGGTGTCTCGCCAACAGCAGCGCTGTCACAAGTGATAACTTACATTTGCAGTGGTCCTGCTGGTTGTGTGGGTGGCTCGGGCTGCTCCATGTCTTGCTGTGGCTGGCATGTGGGGGATGGCAGTAGTTGCTGCTTTGGTCCCAGTGATGATGGTTGCTTTTCTGCACTTTTACTGCAAGAGCAAGGAGAAAACCCATTACAGAAACAAAGTCCCCCTCCTCTGCAGCGCACCCTCGGAAAAGGATATCCGTAAAAATCATACTCTGATTTCCATGTCTAAATTTATACCAAACAGTGCCTTGAGGATAATTCAGCGCAGAGTAATTGATTTTTAATGTTTTTGTCATGCTATGTTACATTAATTCCTGTGGCCTAATGTATTTTGAAGAGCTTCTGAGAATGAGTCAGACACCGCAGTAGGGGGAAGAGTTTAATAATAATAATTTAAAAAAAAAAGGAAAAGACATCTTACTTTTGTGAGCAAGCTTCCAAAAAGCTGAGCGCAAACTGAGGATCATTTTTATCATTTCATTTTCAAAAGAAGCAGAAGATGGAAAAACAGTGGGAGTAAAGTGGCTGCTGGACATGATTAGGGAGTGAAACCGACTGCTAGGAGGCGTGTGGCTTGTCCTTGATTGGGAACAGCTGAGAGCTTGATTGTGGATAACAGAGTTTCTGTCTCTGCATCTGGCTGGCAGCGTTCATGTGTTTTATTTTAGTCCTTTTTTCTACACACACTCCTGTTGCAGTCGCACATATACATTGGACTTTTAATTTTATGCATTGATGTTTATGTTGAAAGCTTTCAAAAGAAAACAACTGACCCACACCTCAGTAATGAATTTTCCTTTACAGATTCATGCAGCTATTTTTGTTACTGTACTGGATATTGCATGTGACAGTAATCCTTGCTGGTTCATTTTGGATGTGTCTAATCAATGACAACTTGCACATGGGATGGAGGATTTACTGGAAAGACGTGACTACAGTAGTGCCTGGGAAGTTTAGCATATTCAAGAAACCTGGTTAAATCCAACCAAGTGTAGCCAGAATACATGCTGCAGAACCTCCGGCCCTCTTCTTGAAACCAATTCCTATTCAACTCAAACCTAACCTGAAAAGCTCTGGCTCTGTCAGCTTATCTTAAGCTCTCCTTGGGCACTCTGTCCAAGAAATTGTGATTTTACTCTACACTGGTGGAAAGAAACATTAACTGTTAATCTCTTCGTAGCCATATCAGTTTTATTAAATCCTCCGAGCAGATTAGACAAATTGCAACTTATAATCATGCTTTATCCAGTAGAGGACAGAAGCTGCAGAAACATCCTCTTATCATAATGGTATGATGTCTCATTACTGAATGAAAATTTCTGAAGACATGCCTGTAACTATGAAGAAACACCACCTCTGCTGCTCTTTGAAATTTTAGTGATCAGCTGGGACAGATTCAGTCTTTAGCAGTGGTGGAATGTTTCCATTGTAAATATATTTTATTTACCCAAGTGATGCACTTGAATTAATTGATTCATTTAAAAAATAAATCAGAATGAAAGTATATGCTAGTATTCGGTTTTATTCTCCCCAGAAGCATTTAAACTTTGTTTTTGTTTTATTTACTTTCCTTCTTACACCACAAACCTAAAGGGGTTCGCTGCTCTATGAACAAATTGTGTGTAAGTAGAAGAAAACCACTGTTAAACAACACATTTTGTCTTTGCAGCCTTAAACTGCAGGTTAGAAAATTAATCATGTAATGGAAAATCATAAATGGTTTTTAATAAAAAGCAATGGCACACTTCTTTGGGTCTGCGCTCTATCTAGATGGACTCAGTGTCTCTTTCAGTGAAGGGCTTGCTCATTTCAGCAAAACCATATTTTGTTACCAGCATGGCTCCTGTGGTTGGTGAGTCCAGGTGAACTCCCTACAATGATCGTTCTGGTTACTGTCTGGTCATTATGAAAAAGGAATATAGCTAAAGAGAATTTGAACTAGGATCCATCAATCCATCCCTCCGTTTTCTATACCTGCTTTATCCTTTGCAGGGTCGCGGGGGTCTGCTGGAGCCTATCCCAGCTCATTACAGGTGAGAGGTAGGGGTTCACCCTGGACAGGTCACCAGTCCATCACAGGGCCACATAGATACACAGACAACCAAACATACTCACACCTACGGGCAATTTCGAAAACATCAATTAACCTAGCATGCATGTTTTTGGACTGTGGGAGGAAGCCGGAGTACCCAGAGTACCCCACGTAAGCACGGGGAGAACATGCAAACTCCACACAGAAAGACCCCAGCCGGGAGTTGAACCGGGAACCTTCTTGCTGTGAGGCAAAAGTGCTAACCACTAAGCCACCGTGCTGCCCCCTGAACTAAGATCAAGAGTTTAAAAGTACAGCAATAAGTCTCAGTTCCCTAACAATTACAGAGCAATGTTAAAGAAACGCAAATACAGCTCAGTGATGCCCATGTGTCTTTCGCAACTGTTAAATTCAAACTGACCACAGATATATTTGAAAACAAAAAATGCAAAACAAAAGAAGGAAATATTAAAGATAAAAGAAGTGAACATAAGAATGAAGTGAAATGCATTTTCTTTTGTCACGTAGGGAATTCTTCCCATGCCTTTTCAAGACAGAAGAGGGAGTTCCTTCTGTTGGTGACCTGGAAAAAGTCTGTGGAACACGGCAAGAACATGATCTCTGACAGAGAGAAGGCGTGTGTGCATTTTTTCTGTAGCTTTTTTGTATGCATAAGAGGCTGAGTCTGCACCCAAAGCCAGAGGGATTGGGGTCGCCGGTGTGCCGTGCACATACAGATACACTTAGTGCATGAAAAAAGGCAGCCAAGAGGCTGCCAAGCTCTTTATCGCAGAATAAAGTAAAATAGGAAAGAACAAAGCAGTCACAATAGGTATGTGAGTAAAACACTTCCAGAAACTACACACCGAGTGTAGTAGTGTAGTTTCTGGATGTGTAAAAGGAACATCTTGGAGTTAAAACAACCTTAGTGCCATTATTAGATGTTAAGAAGTCTAAAACTTTTGACAGGGAACAAAACGACATGAATCAACACAGTTTTGAGTGAGAACAGAATATGTGCTAGCAGCAAAATGGCAATTACTGTTACCACTAGAGGCAATTGACCTACTTCAAAATAAATGTCTATTTTAAGCCTCTGACAAGATTCAGTAATGTCATTCCTCTTAAGTGATCCATACAGTGATCCCCCTGACAAGACTTTATTGCATAAATAATATTATTAATATATTATAGGCTATAATATTATAGGCTACGCTTAACCAGTATTTTAAAAATAAAAAAAATCTCTTTCTCTCCTATATATATATATATATATATATATATATATATATATATATATATATATATATATATATATATATATATATATATATATATGTATATATGTATATATGTATGTATGTATGTATGTATGTATGTATGTATGTATGTATGTATGTATGTATGTATGTATGTATGTATGTATGTATGTATGTATGTATGTATGTATATATATATATATATATATATATATATATATATATATATAATTCAATTCAATTTTTTTTTGTATAGCATCCAATACAACAGATGTTGTCTCTAGACGCTTTCCAGAGACCCAGGGGGTCTCTGGACCCAGGGGGTGGGGGGTGGTTGGAGGGGATAACAAAATAATGTGTCATAAATACATCAGACAAACCAAGAACATGGGAAAAAATCTGATTATTCGTAATTTACTAAATCATTTTATAATGATGTAAATGATTAATAGGTAGGAATAATAATATGATGTGATTTTTACTTAGAGAGCAGAACACAAACAGAAACACAGCAGGGGCAACAAAACAAAAAAAGTGACTTCATAAAAGGACATTTCCTCTTGATCAATTCATTTGCCTGAATGTTGCGATGTCTTTGATTTCGTTGTATAATTCTACAATGTGCTTGTGACACCTCAGGGCCCTCATACTCTTTAGAATACGCTTTGACATTTTCCAGACAAAATTATTATTTTATTAATTAAAAAAGTGTAACTAATCAGAAGCTACAGGCTTTGTTTTGCGAGCTTCTCCTCTTTTCCATTTCCACTGCTGACTACGGCATCTCTAATATACTCTGGGATTTTCAAGGCCTCCTTCTGTTGGTGTGTCTCGCTGGACGTACCTGTGTCTTGCGGCCTGATGGGAAGTCTGCTCTGATTGGCTGGAAGAATCTCCAGTTTGACGTTTTCAGTGGAGTTGGCCAGCAGCTGGGTGGCCTCCAACAGGGAGCAGTGCTCTGTGCTGGTCCCGTCTATGGAGAGGAGGACATCCCCTAAATGCAGCGCTCCACACCTGACGGCGAGATGAAGGATGATTCTGTCATGAGGTTTCCTGTTAGAAAACAGCATGTGAGTTGGAAACGTTTAATTTCTTTAATCCTTTTTCACCTTTCCACCACACTGGCTGGCTTTATCTTATCAATAATGATAACTTGTTTGCCCCTGTAAATCGCTGAGGTCAGGCTGATCCCCAGCGTGGCCGAAGAACCTCTCATTATCTCCACCAGCAGAGGGCCCGAGGCTTGCTGCACAGCTTCTGAAAGAGACAACACACACAACCATAGACATATACGGTATATTACAGAGGTCAGCAACGCCTCTTAATACGGATACAATCCCACTCCAAAAACCTGTCTTATAGATAATGAAAACAATCAACCAGCTCACATATCTTGACAGTTCTGCAGGACATTTATGTATTTCTTAAAACATGCATCTTGTTATTAGTTAAAGTTACTTGAACTTTGCCTCTGGTATGTAGTTAATACAGAGTTTAAAAGGTGGTATGAGTGACTTTATTATGGGTTTAAAATAACTTACAAACAATTTGTTGTTAGTTCCAAACTATGATAAGTCCCAGTGAATGTTAGTTGTAATCCAGAATCTGGCAACAAGACTCTTTGATCAAAAGCCAAAAATAAACTGTCAGTCAAGATTTACAACTCCAAAGTGATTATCTGCTTACAGTGTTTGGCTCCTTACTCAAAAAAGGGATTATATTCCTAGTTACAATTTACAAAGGTATTGTTTTTACTTTAGCCCCTATGCTTTGCCAAAAGTAATCCGTTAAGTCACTTGTTATATTACTTTCCACTGCATCTCACTAACTTAACCCTCCGGGACACCTAGGCGCATTTTACGCGCTTTTCACTTTTCATTTTTGGATAATTTTGGCTGAGTTCATCCATATGGCATGAATTTTGGTGAGATTGTGTATTTTTATATGATCTTTATATTTCCAGCTCAGCTCCTACAGTAAGTCTAAAATACACTCTGTAAAATACAATTGTTACACTCTGACCCCTTAGCGCAAAAAACGCGCCATTGAAACCCATTCAAACTTCAATTTTTGATCTCGCTTCCATTAAAGCATAATAAATGCATTTTATTATATTTAGGTGTCAATCTGGTCTTTTGCCTTGGAATTGATCATATTTACTACTCTGAACCAGATTACCTCATTTTTACCATATTTGGCATATGGAGAAAAAACATGATATTTCCACTGGATGGCACCGTCACAATTCACCCCTCCCCTGTTAGGAGTCCTCCTCCTCTGGCTGGGAGAGCCAGCAGCACAGGTGCTGCTGATCTGCATTCAACCCCAGCTGCCACTGATCACCAGCCCAGGCTTAAAAGAAGACCTGGACCTTCACTCAGTGCTTGATTGTACTGAACCCATGCGGTAACTAAATCTGGCCTTTCAGGAAACTATCTCTAGCTTTTTCAGACCTCCAGTTTGAACCTCTGTGCCGTGCTTACCTTAATCCCTCTGTTTTTTTTGTCCCAAGGCTTTTTGTTCCTGTGTCTCCGTTGCCTCCCTGGACCCCTCCTCGACGCCTTCCCCTCCAAGCCATTCTCGTGGATCTCTGTGGCCCCCTCCCTGCTGCCAACTCACGGCAGACCCTTGTCACCTGGACCCCCAACCATCGCTCCCACGTTTCCTCTGCCTTCACCCCCTGGATCAACCCCTGAGTCAGTTTTTTTCCCCTTCACTTTAATAAACAGCCTTCTGGCTCTTTATTTAAATCGTTTGGTCTCCTGCCTGTTTGTGGTTGGCTACCCGGGTTCACCTAAGGTTTTGGGGTCGGACCCTACAGAACAATCAAGCCAAATATGGACCCTAGCCAACCCAGACAGGCGGGTGCCCCACCCGCCACTATGCCCAAGCTCCCTGACCCCGAGGGCCTCCAAACCAGAGTCCGCGAGCATGATGCCCAGCTTGCAGGCCTAAACAGCCAGCTCACCCAGGCTTTCACACGGGTCACAGGGGAGATTTCCACTCTCCAGATCACCTCTCAGACCAACGCTGCTGCCCTGGCGACCATTGGCGCTCAGCTCGCTTCCCTGACCGAGGTTGTCTCCCGGCTTAGCGGCCCTTCTGCAGCCCCTCAGCCCAGCCCCTTGGTCCCGTCTGGTCATAACCCCCCTGAACCTAGCACAGAGCCCAAACTCCCATGTCCCAAGAGTTTTTCGGGAGATTTTGCCCAGTGCAAGGGGTTTCTCGGTCAGTGCCAACTCCTGTTTACCCACCAGCCCTCACGTTATGGGTCCGACGAGGCCCGGATCGCCTTGATCATGTCCCTCCTCTCGGACAAAGCCCTCAGCTGGGCCATTGCAGCCGTTGGCCAGGATGTGTCTCTCTCCAAGGACTACGCAAGATTCCTCGCAGAGTTCAGACTGGTGTTTGATCACCCGGCTGACGGGGCGGACGCGGCCAGCCGGCTACACACCCTCCAGCAGGGGACTCGCTCTGTCGCTGACTACACCTTGGACTTTCGGGTGATTGCCGCAGACAGTGGGTGGGGCGACCTGGCTCTCCGGAGCGCGTACCGGAGAGGTCTGAGTGACGCAATAAAGGATCTGATCGTTGGAAGAGACCCACCAGCTACCCTCAATGCTCTGGTCACCCTTGCTCTGCAGATGGATGCACGACTGAGAGAGAGACGCCAGGAACGTGCTCAACGCTCAGGGGCTACACCCAGAGCATACACGGCCCGTTCCCCTATTAACCCCGATGGTGGTGGAAGTTACCCATCGGGCCCCACATTCCCTCTCTCACCTAAGCCATCATCTGGAGGAGCCTCTGATGAACCCATGGAGGTGGCCAGGTCACGCCTCCTGCCTGAGGAACGAGAGGAGCGTATGCGGGGTCGACTCTGTCTTTATTGTGGGAAGGAGGGGCACTTCATCAGAGCCTGCCCTGTCCGCCCAAAAGACCTGGCTCGCTAGCTAAGGGGATCCTGGTGAGCAAGACCACACTACCCCAACCCAAGAACCATCTTTTCCCTGCCACTCTTTCATGGGGCACCGAGTCACTCTCTGTTAGCGCTCTGGTGGATTCAGGGGCGGACGAGTGTTTGATAGACATTTCCCTAGCCCGTCAAGCTGGTATCCCACTCGTTCCCCTTGACTCCACCTGCACCGTCCAAGCCTTAGATGGCCACTCTCTAGGTAAGGTTACGCACTGCACTGCTCCTCTCACATTGACGCTTTCAGGGAATCACGTGGAGACTGCACGTTTTTTGGTGTTACACGCTCCCACTGCTCCCCTGGTGTTAGGTAGGCCCTGGTTGGAGAGACATGATCCCCACATCTCGTGGTCTGCTGGACGGATTTTGGGCTGGAGCATTGCTTGCCACGCCAACTGCCTTCGCTCTGCCCGCTCTCCGTCCAGTAGCCCTCGGCGATCGGTCTCTCCTCCAGACCTTTCTGGTGTCCCCTCTATCTATCACGATCTAGCTTCCGTGTTTAGTAAACTTCAGGCCCTTTCACTCCCCCCTCACCGCCCTTATGATTGCTCCATAGATCTCCTTCCTGGGGCAGCTCTTCCGGTTGGTCGGCTGTTTAACCTCTCTGTCCCTGAGAAGGAGACTATGCGCAATTATATCACAGAGTCCCTCGCCTCAGGCATCATAAGGCCATCATCCTCCGCGGTAGGCGCAGGCTTCTTCTTTGTGGCGAAGAAGGATGGCGGCCTGAGGCCCTGCATAGATTATCGACAACTAAACACCATCACAGTTAAGAACAGGTATCCACTCCCCCTCTTAAGTTCCATGTTTGAACCCCTGACCCACGCCTCTGTTTTCACTAAGTTGGACCTCCGCAACGCCTACCACCTAGTGCGCATTCGGGAAGGAGACGAGTGGAAGACAGCTTTCAATACCCACCTGGGCCACTTCGAATATCTCGTCATGCCTTTCGGCCTGACGAATGCCCCAGCCGTCTTCCAGGCGTTGGTGAACGACGTCCTCCGGGATATGTTGAACATTTTTGTGGTGGTCTACCTAGATGACATCCTGGTGTTCTCCAGGACTGAGGAGGAGCACCAACATGTCCGCCTCGTCCTTCAAAGGCTTTTGGAGAATCGCCTGTTTGTTAAGGCTGAGAAGTGTGTGTTCCACTCCGCCTCAGTGGAATTTCTGGGCCATGTTGTGGAGAAGGGTCACGTTCGTGCCGACCCCAAGAAGATCCGGGCAGTAGAGGACTGGCCTACCCCTTCTGACAAGACCCAACTCCGGCGCTTCTTGGGGTTTGCCAATTTTTATAGACGGTTTGTCCCAGGGTTCAGTCGGGTCGCCGCCCCTCTCACTGCGCTCACCTCCACCCTTCGTCCTTTTTGCTGGACCCCTGATGCAGAGTCGGCGTTTGGGACCCTGAAGGGCCTATTCACTAAGGCGCCTGTGCTCTCCCATCCTGACCCAGCACGCCAGTTCATTGTGGAGGTCGATGCGTCAGACACAGGGATTGGAGCCGTTCTCTCCCAGCGGTTGGAGGAGGATCAGAAGATCCACCCATGTGCATACCTCTCCCGGCGATTCTCCCCAGCAGAGAGGAACTATGACGTGGGTAATCGGGAGCTTCTAGCAGTTCATGCTGCGCTGGAGGAATGGCGGCATTGGCTGGAGGGGGCAAAGGAACCCTTTATTGTATGGTCTGACCACAAAAACCTAACATACGTGAGAACCGCCAAGAGACTTAACCCCCGACAAGCACGCTGGGCACTCTTCTTCAGCCGCTTCAATTTTACCCTCACCTTTCGCCCAGGCTCCAAGAATGCGAGGGCTGATGCCCTCTCCCGCCTGGAATCCGAGGAATCCACCAAAGCCCTTGCTACCCCGGACACTATTCTCCCCCCGGCCCGGGTTGTGGGTGCCGTCACCTGGGGAATCGAGACGGTGGTAAGAACGGCTCAACGCACCCAACCTGATCCTGGCAATGGACCCCGTAACCGCCTGTTTGTACCTGATGCTGTCCGGTCCCAAGTACTTCAGTGGGGTCATGCCAGTCGTTTCGTCTGCCATCCCGGTGCTCGACGTACGGCGGCTTTCATCCGCAGGCGCTTCTGGTGGCCGTCCCTTGAGGCTGACACGAGGGAGTTTGTAGCTGCCTGTGATGTCTGCTCCCGCAGTAAGGCCTCTCATCAGCCCCCAGCAGGTCTCCTACGCCCCCTCCCAGTCCCCAGTCGGCCATGGTCTCATGTGGGGGTGGATTTTGTGACTGGGCTCCCCTCATCCCAAGGTAACGATACCATACTCACCATTGTTGACCGGTTCAGTAAAGCTGTTCACCTTGTTGCCCTGCCCAAACTCCCCACAGCTGCTGAGACTGCAGAACTCCTGGTGACCCATGTCGTACGCCTCCACGGGATTCCCCAGGATATTGTCTCGGACCGTGGTCCCCAGTTCACTGCTAAGGTGTGGCAGACTTTCTGCAGTGGGATTGGGGCCACAGCCAGTCTTTCTTCGGGATACCACCCACAGACCAATGGGCAGACGGAGCGAGCTAACCAGGTTGTGGAAGCGGCCCTACGTTGCGCTACCACCAGCAACCCTGCCTCCTGGAGCAAGTACCTACCTTGGGTGGAGTATGCCATTAACACTCTGGAAAGTTCTGCTACTGGGTTGTCTCCCTTCGAATGCTCCTTAGGTTACCAACCCCCGTTGTTCCCAAGCCAGGAGCTAGAGGTGGCGGTCCCTTCCACCCAAGCTCATCTCCATCGTTGCCAGCGCATCTGGAAGACTGCACGGAGGGCCATGTTACGGGCCAACGAGCGGTCTCGGCGGACTGCCGATCGACGGAGGAGGCCAGCACCAGCCTACAGTCCGGGTCAAGAGGTGTACTTGTTGGCCCAGGACCTGCCACTTCCTGCCACCTCCCGGAAGATGGGACCCCGCTATGTTGGCCCATATACCATTGACCGCATCATCAACCCCATGGCGGTACGCCTCCACCTTCCAGCGTCCCTCAAGGTTCACCCCGTGTTTCATGTGTCACGTCTCAAACCCGTAGTCTCCAGCGTTCTCTCTGCCCCAGTTCCCCTTCCCCCCCCGCCACGGGTCCTGGAAGGGGGTGACCTGGTCTGGGATGTTAAGGAGCTCCTTGCTGTCCGTCGTCGGGGCCGGGGCTATCAATACCTGGTGGACTGGGTAGGGTATGGCCCCGAGCACCGCACCTGGGTCCCTCGCTCGTACCTGGCGGACCCCGCCCTCCTGAAGGACTTCTACCGAGCCCACCCGGATGCCATCGGACGGTCACCCGGTGTCTCCCGTAGGAGGGGGGGTCCTGTTAGGAGTCCTCCTCCTCTGGCTGGGAGAGCCAGCAGCACAGGTGCTGCTGATCTGCATTCAACCCCAGCTGCCACTGATCACCAGCCCAGGCTTAAAAGAAGACCTGGACCTTCACTCAGTGCTTGATTGTACTGAACCCATGCGGTAACTAAATCTGGCCTTTCAGGAAACTATCTCTAGCTTTTTCAGACCTCCAGTTTGAACCTCTGTGCCGTGCTTACCTTAATCCCTCTGTTTTTTTTGTCCCAAGGCTTTTTGTTCCTGTGTCTCCGTTGCCTCCCTGGACCCCTCCTCGACGCCTTCCCCTCCAAGCCATTCTCGTGGATCTCTGTGGCCCCCTCCCTGCTGCCAACTCACGGCAGACCCTTGTCACCTGGACCCCCAACCATCGCTCCCACGTTTCCTCTGCCTTCACCCCCTGGATCAACCCCTGAGTCAGTTTTTTTCCCCTTCACTTTAATAAACAGCCTTCTGGCTCTTTATTTAAATCGTTTGGTCTCCTGCCTGTTTGTGGTTGGCTACCCGGGTTCACCTAAGGTTTTGGGGTCGGACCCTACATCCCCCTCCCTTCATGTGTGTGTGTGTGTGTGTATGTGTGCATGTACAGTTAGTATATGTGTGTGTGTGTGTGTGTGTGTGTGTTTGTGTGTGTGTGGTGTGTGTGTGTGACCTTATGACATTATGAGCAAAGGCTTTCAAGTGCCACTGTTTTCATTCATTCACATGGTTTTTGTGCAGAAGTTTAAAGCCCCTCTAAGATTATTTTGTATAAATGCACACCACACACACTTACACAAGAGGTCCATAAACACAAATAAATCCAAACATGGGGCATTTTGAATCACATGAAAGGTGCAGCCATAGACAAACTCCTGCTTTTTGTTGAGTCGTTTACACAGCTGCGACTGCAGCCAAAGTTTATAAAAATGCAACCTGTGGAACTAGTAATTTCTTATTTGGCAAGATGGAGAGAGCCTATTGAGTGCACAAAGCTTTGGACATAGTGATGGAGTCTGATTCTGATCGCGAGCAAGAGGAATCTGATACAGAGAACACAGATACTACAGACGAGGAACCGGTGTCTGAATCGTCTTCTGAGAGCTTGGATGTGTCCTCTGACAGTGAGGAAGATGAGACTTCCAGAAGTGGGGAAATTCAGT
This sequence comes from Cololabis saira, assembly GCF_033807715.1. Taxonomy (NCBI): domain Eukaryota; kingdom Metazoa; phylum Chordata; class Actinopteri; order Beloniformes; family Belonidae; genus Cololabis; species Cololabis saira. The sequence goes on from NC_084598.1 coordinate 19,953,665, forward strand.
AGCAGTGAAATTTGCTTTCATCCTTTGGACCACCGTGGATCCCTCATGGCAACGGGGAAAAGGTTAGCAGAGGAGGCTGTTCATTGAGGAGCTGGGGAAGACTCTTGTGGCTCCACAAATGGCCAGGAGACGCCACCTCCCCGCACACCAGCTGCTGCGGCCTTGGTGTTGGTGCTGAACTCAAAGGAGACCCAGGTCCAAGCTCAAGTGCAAGCCCATCCCCACACACCACCCAGAGGAGGAGGCAGTGTGTTTTGAGCACCAGCAACAAACAAGTCTGCTCCACCTGCAGAAAGTGTGACAGTCCCATCTGCATGGAGCACCACCAAATTGTTTGCAGCTCCTGCCTCACCTGAACGGACTCTCACACACACGCACACACACACCGACGCACATACACACACCGACGCACACACACACACACGCACACACACACACGAGCGCACACACACACACACACACACACACGCACACACACGCACACACATACACACAGAGTCTCTTTCTTTCTCTCTGACACAATTTTGTTGCTGTTATTGAATGTTATTGAATGTTATTTAGTCAGTTTTGATGTTCCTGGCTCACTGTTCCTGGTTCATTGTTCATTGTTTCACTTCTGGGTAAAAAAGTATGTGTTATAGCTACCTTTTGAAATGCATGAAAAATAGTAGTGCATGAAGATCAATGTTGCTGCTCTGTGTTTCCTGTGTTGTTCATCTAAAAACATGGCATCATGGCGAAAACCTGGCATTTAAAGGGTTAAATCTTTAAAAAATCATGAATATTTGATATCAATTATTAGGTCAGATGTAGGTGAAAGAAATTAGCTCAATTAAAGTAGAATATAATATAAATGTATAATATGTTTTATAGCTACCTTATGAAAAGCGCGGTTTTTGCGCGAAGGGGTCTAAGTGTGAGTATTTGACACAGCACAAAAAATAATAATGCATGAAAATCAATGTTGCTACTCATCATTGACATATCCCAGGCTGTAATAACCCAAAACAAAAAAATCTACTTTGCATGTAGTATATTGAAAATAATTCAATTTTTCTGTTTTTTTCATCTAAAAACATGGTGGCATCGTGACAAAAACCTGGCATTTAAAGGGTTAAATCTTTAAAAAATCATGAATATTTGATATCAATACTTAGGTCAGATATTGGTGAAAGAAATTAGCTCAATTAAAGTAGAATATAATATTAATGTATAATATGTTTTATAGCTACCTTATGAAAAGCGCGTTTTTTGCGCAAAGGGGTCTAAGTGTAACTATTTGACACTGCACAAAAAATAATAATGCATGAAAATCAATGTTGCTACTCATCATTGACATATCCCAGGCTGTAATAACCCAAAACAAAAAAATCTACTTTGCATGTAGTATATTGAAAATAATTCAATTTTTCTGTTTTTTTCATCTAAAAACATGGTGGCATCGTGACAAAAACCTGGCATTTAAAGGGTTAAATCTTTAAAAAATCATGAATATTTGATATCAATACTTAGGTCAGATATTGGTGAAAGAAATTAGCTCAATTAAAGTAGAATATAATATTAATGTATAATATGTTTTATAGCTACCTTATGAAAAGCGCGTTTTTTGCGCAAAGGGGTCTAAGTGTAACTATTTGACACTGCACAAAAAATAATAATGCATGAAAATCAATGTTGCTACTCATCATTGACATATCCCAGGCTGTAATAACCCAAAACAAAAAAATCTACTTTGCATGTAGTATATTGAAAATAATTCAATTTTTCTGTTTTTTTCATCTAAAAACATGGTGGCATCGTGACAAAAACCTGGCATTTAAAGGGTTAAATCTTTAAAAAATCATGAATATTTGATATCAATACTTAGGTCAGATATTGGTGAAAGAAATTAGCTCAATTAAAGTAGAATATAATATTAATGTATAATATGTTTTATAGCTACCTTATGAAAAGCGCGTTTTTTGCGCGAAGGGGTCTAAGTGTAACTATTTGACACTGCACAAAAAATAATAATGCATGAAAATCAATGTTGCTACTCATCATTGACATATCCCAGGCTGTAATAACCCAAAACAAAAAAATCTACTTTGCATGTAGTATATTGAAAATAATTCAATTTTTCAGTTTTTTTCATCTAAAAACATGGTGGCATCGTGACAAAAACCTGGCATTTAAAGGGTTAAATCTTTAAAAAATCATGAATATTTGATATCAATACTTAGGTCAGATATTGGTGAAAGAAATTAGCTCAATTAAAGTAGAATATAATATTAATGTATAATATGTTTTATAGCTACCTTATGAAAAGCGCGTTTTTTGCGCGAAGGGGTCTAAGTGTAACTATTTGACACTGCACAAAAAATAATAATGCATGAAAATCAATGTTGCTACTCATCATTGACATATCCCAGGCTGTAATAACCCAAAACAAAAAAATCTACTTTGCATGTAGTATATTGAAAATAATTCAATTTTTCAGTTTTTTTCATCTAAAAACATGGTGGCATCGTGACAAAAACCTGGCATTTAAAGGGTTAAATCTTTAAAAAATCATGAATATTTGATATCAATACTTAGGTCAGATATTGGTGAAAGAAATTAGCTCAATTAAAGTAGAATATAATATTAATGTATAATATGTTTTATAGCTACCTTATGAAAAGCGCGTTTTCTGCGCGAAGGGGTCAGAGTGTAACAATTATTAAAGGTGTCCCGGAGGGTTAATAATCGCATACTTTCTCCCAAAAAGCTTTGAGTGAGGAAAATGGCATTGGTCCCTTTTTGTTTCAGTCCAACGTGTCCCACATGAGAAGCCTACAGTATATAGGCCAAATAAATGGAGCCCATGAGGGATACAAGGAATACCGGTAATATAATAGTAATGATAAACTATATTTGTATGGCACTTTATAAACTATGGTACCAATTGCTCCACATAGCAGCAGAGGCTTAACTTGTATTCAGTTCAGTTTTAAAAACACTTCAGAAGTAGAATTAAACTCCAAATTGGTCCAATTAATATAAAAGCAACTAAGAATAAAGCAACAACAATAATTAGCTTAAGAAACAAACAGACTATATAAAAACTTGGCAAGTGTACGAGATTGATATGAGATAAGAAAGTGACAAATTATGTGGGTTCCTTATGATTCCAGTTTCTCCATATTATTAACCAGTTGGGCTCCACCATGCATGTAGACCCCACTCAAGGTTCACATGTGTAAACACAGGTAGCACCATCGTGGAACCTGCGGACAAACCCACATGGGACCCATTTTGCAGCCCATTTAGCTTGAACGGGGCCCAGATATAAATGCTGGAATGGAATTTCTATACCTTATCAGTAAAAAAGGATTTAGGCTTGAAATTACTGTCTTAAATTGATTTTCCTACAGCCATTAGTTTGTGAAAGCACATCCTTGGTGAGATGACAGAAGAAAATGGACATCATCATGGTCTTCTAAGAGGCCATCTATAAAGTCCCAGATCGTTACCTTCTCTTTTTCCTCCTCACAGTCACCAAAATAGTCAATTTTAAAAGTATTTACAAAGTTTGATTTGGCATCAGTAGCCATTACTTGCTTAAAACAAATGTGCCTAAAATGAATGGTTCTGTTCAAAATCCGCACTGACAACACTAGAAAAGTACTATTAATGCATACAAGGAAAAAAACAAAACATTGGGGTAAATTTGATCTTCTCATGTTATCTCTGTATTATAACTGCCTGATAAAGCTGCTGGTCTGGTGTTTGGATGCAGACTTCTCCACAAGTGCTAGTCAGTAATTTTCTGCACGCGCTTCAATCCAATCTTTCAGTTCAGTCAAGGCCACAGGAGAGGCTGGACCCAGTTAGATCTGTCAACAGGCCTGAGGTGAAACCTTGAACCGGTGCGCCTGTCTAACACATGCTTCATCATCGTACTGAATGTTTAATAAATAATGCACATTCATGTTTTTTATTTCCTGCTTTCTACCAGAATAACTTCCCCCCAAGAAAAAGATTTATAGAAATGTTCACATCAGCAGTTACTGAGATGATATCTGAGCTGCATGTGTTCATTGTTCATACATTCATAACATACATAACGTCATACAGTTAAATGGAAGAAAGGCTTTACATATGAGGATATAATTGAAGATCAACTTATTCTTCTTTGTCTTTCAATTTGGTAAATCAATCAGATGAACAACAAGTGGAGTTTTTAATTAATAAAAGCAGGGCCAATAATGGGAAGCAGTAGCCTGTAGAACCATGTTTGGTGACTATAACTTGAAATAATAATTTTCTTTATGACATTATCGGCTTCATTGTTTGTGCTGATATGCTGTGTTTGGTTTTTGCTTCCATTACGTCCAGAAGTCATAAGCCATGCTGTCATATTTTTTTTTGTCTTTCTCTTGGTAACACTTTCAAACCTGGTTTATGTAATCTTTTTTTAAATTGTACTGTTATGACCTCTTACATTTAACATGCTGAGCATTGCTAGCCGACCTTAGGGTGAACTTGCTGGGACATCCAGACCCAGGAAGATTGACATCTCTCTGGAATGTTTTCCTCTTGTAAAACTTTTGTTCTCACAGTAGAATATTATAAATATTAATAAAAAGCATCCTCCTATTAAAATCCTCCTATTAATAAAAACAACAACAAAACAAAACAAAAAAGAGCATAATAACCCTTCCTAGGTTGATGGTCAGAAAATAACTAAATAATAATGTGACACAGGTTGTAAGTTTAAGACCAGAATCAGAATCAGAATCAGAATCAGAAAAGGGTTTATTGCCAAGTTTTCACACGAGGAATTTGTTATTGTGATTGGTGCAACACAATACAATTATAAAAGCAATATGTACGAGATAAAATTAAATGAAATGTATAAACAATAGAAAGTATAAACAATAAAAAGTATAAACAGTAAAATAAAATGTAGACCGGAAATGTACAAAATGAGGTTTTAAAGTGCCGGCTGAGTCTGTACAAAAGTGACTTAGGAACTTAGGATAGGTAAAAAGGAACTTAGGATAAACCACGATGGTTATTGAAAAGCTGGTACACATTCTCTGTTTTATAGCGTGTTTGGGGCTTCATGACAAACCACAAAATGTTTCCTGAAGTAACTGCTGAAGCCAAAAAGGTTTTTTGATGCCATAGAAAAACATTAATGCATCAGAAAGACAAAACTGTGAACTGAGATACTGTCATTATTTTGGTGAAAAATAATGTTATTGTTATGTTTTTAAAAGGCATATTTTGAGAGAGTATAAATCCGTCCGTTTTGATAAATCCGAGCGTACCGGTCATTCACCCTTCCCCTGCTGAGGGAACTCTTGCTCTCCCCTGGTGGCCTCAACACTCGCATTCATGCATCCAAACGGCCACATTATTTACCCTCAGAGCAACATTGCCCTACCATGGCTCCGCATATTCTCTGTATTCGTGTGTGTGTGTGCATGCTGTCCTTGTGTGCTCACCCACGACAGAGACGTCATACTCAATCAGGAACAAAGCTTCTTGGCTGCTCTGCATCAGCATGGTCAAAGCATCTGCATGCCTTTCTCTGTTCAAAGGCATCCCATCGATGCTTAACACTCGGTCTCCTGCTTTCAAAGTGCCCTCTCTGTAGAGACACACAAGCAGGAGTGGAAGAATCAAACATGCATGACAAGCCCATAATGCTCACATTTTACAAGTCTTTAAGCAACAGTCAAAGATAATGAATAAACAGTGAGCATTTCCTTGCAGGTGAGTCTGTGATCCTGAATTATTTGTATTCCAGTCTTTCGGTTTTCCCAGTTTTCACAGAGCGATGTTTAATTAGCCTCAGGATGAGCACTGCCCTTTCTACTTTGAAGACACTCCATATGTGTCACAGCCACAATTTTATGCAGCGTGAGAGCAAGAGATGTGCATATAAAAGTAGAGCAGATTTTTAATCAGTATGTTTTGAGGACAAAAATATGTCAATTAGTGAAACGCATCCACGAGACAGGACAGCCACTAAGTCTACTGGAACATGCATGCTTGCTCATATATGATAATGCGTGTTATAAGACCCATTCATGCATGTTAATTATATTAGAAAAGCATGCAAACTAGATGAACAGCTACAGCTGAAGGTGCATCACCTCAACAACAAAAAAAAAGTCAAATATGTAAAAGCCACTGGAGAAGGCTGATGGAGTGACGAGCCTTTAAAACCTCAAACAACCATGTTCTTATGGTCATGAAAATATGGATTAAATTATTGTCCGGCATCAAGCAAACAAAACTTCTACTGAGATGGCAGAAACCACTGAAATTGAGTTATGGACCATCTATTATTAAACATCAACTCTGAGGAATAAAAAAGGTTGGGAAACAATGTTGAATTATAATGATCTGAGATCACTTGTTTGGGAGAAATCTAAACAAAGAGCATAAGACTGAGAAGAGTGGATGATGAAATGACGCACCGTCACGCCTAGTACCTACCATCCAACCTGTGGGGGCAGCATTATGATCTGGGATTATTTTGGTCGGTCACATTTTGGTTCAACAACTTTGTGTGCCGCAGACAGTGAGGTCATCTGACTACCTCATTAGCCTGTACTGGATGACCAGGTAGCACAGTCACATCACAAGATAACAAGGAAATGAAAAAAGGGACGAGAGACATCATTTTTACATGTCTGGACCCCAACAGAGTGCAGACTTAACATGAAACAGTTAGAATGTGTTGGAGAGCGTCAGTAATTCATGTAACAGTCCAAGTCTCCCATCTTCAGTACACGATCCTGGAGAAAAATGATTGCAGCTATGCATGGAAATAAATGTTCTTGACACTACATACATTTATTGAAGAAATGTCATAATAAAGGTCAAGTTGGCCTAGTAAAATTGAGGAGTGTGACTTTCTTTTTTTGGTCCGTGCAGCGTTTATGTTTAGTAGAGACTTCACCCCTCACCTGTCAGCAGGACCCCCCGGCCTGACGCTGGTTACAACCAGAGGACGCGACCGTCTCCAGTCTTCATGGAAGCCACCTGAATCCAATAAATAAATAATGTAAAACATTTTAAATGAAAAAAAAAGTTTTTGGTATTTCAAAAAAGGAATAAACACAAAAGCACATTTACCCACCTCTCATGACAAAACCAAAGCTGTTTCCCTCCTTGTGTAAACACACCTCTATGGTTTTGGTTATGAGTCCTGTGGGGGTCTGCACTACTAGTAAGGAGGAAGTAGCAGATGAACAATCATTTGTTGGTAAGCAGATATAGATATACTGTATATAGATATAAAGATATATCAGTCTGTACATGCAACAAATGCTAATTACAGAGTCAGTAAGTGCATCATGAATATCCATCTGTAAATATCCGTCTGTTATTTTTTATATACCAGTATTTCTTATTATTTATTTTTCTTCTTATTATTATTATTGTATATACCAGTTTACTGTTTATAGTGTGTCATACTCTGATATTATTACTGTGTTATTACTATTTCTATTGATGCCTCTTGTTTTGCACTATCCCCTTTGCTGCTGTAAACTGCAAATTTCCCCTCCGTGGGACTATTAAAGGATTATCTTATCTTATATCTGGATGCATGTTTTTACATCTTAAACCTTACGGACCGTTACAGGGTGCAGAAGAGTACTACACAAGGTGGCACTTCAGCACCTTAGGGTTTAGAGGGAAAGCACGAGTGTACTGTGACTGCAGAATAATCTAAGTTAACAATTTTACAAGGTAAAAAGAATTAATGTGGGGACAACAACCAACACTTAAAAGAATATCACCTCACCAAGCATTCCTAATTTTACAAAGTTAATAAAGAGGCTAGAAATAAACTTAATAGAGTACGTAGCCAGCAGCTTCACTTATCTTTCACTGTTTTTTTACGTTGCCGTATTCACTGATTAAAGTTATGAGATTGGATGTTGAATGAGCCCAAATAGGAGTTAGCAGATCAGACCTTTAAGAAAAGGAAAGAAAATTGCTTTTCTCGAACTTATTTCTATTTAAAATAAATATCAATTAGATATTTAATTTTAGTGATAACTGAGATGCCTTGATTCAGGACTCATTTTAAAGATTAACAGCCTCAGTGCAACTGTCTGGGACCAGTTCTGTTAATCGGGCCGACACACTGATCAACAGCATCCGTGAAGAACTGAAATGGTACAGTGTTTGTTGAAAGAAGATTAAATGCCCATCTTAACTTTGACAGGTTTTAGTTTTTAAGTTTTCTTGCAACAAAACATGTAGTTTCAGGTCTGAAACTACAGGTCTGAGTATGGAGCACAAAACAGAATATTTCCAGATGCTGTCCATCTAATTTTGGCCAACTGCCGTTTCCAATTTATGCACATATTTTTAGCAATTTTGCAGAGCATTAATTCTTTTCTGTTATAAAATTAACATAATATTATGCTTACGCGTGAAGAAGGCTCTTAAGATTAAACTGTTGACTGTGGATGCCCAACACTGGGTTTTTGTAGATATGCAATACGCCAGTGTCACATTTTAATATTTTTTAAGATCCTTGCTGTCACAAACCAAATGTTGGAAGTTGGTGTAAACTTGAAAGGCTCCAGATGAACATAGTACAATGATTTATTTTTGCCTCATTATTTGACATTGATTGATGTGCATTTTTAAATCTGACTTTTAACAGTTTCTAAAACTCAGGAAATTATGATGGCTAATCCTAACATAACATCAGTCCTGAACCAAACCAAACAGCAGGTCAAAGACCAAGTGAAGCTGTACTTTGATGGGCATGAATGATTAAAACACTTGACAGGTATATAAAATTATCCTTCAATTTCACTTAAAATTGTGCATTGTTCTCTGCTCTGAGAAACTGGGGGATTGGCTGAGTGTGCAAACTGAGACATTTCAAAAACCCTTAAAACACAAAGTAATTTGTTTAGTGCTCTGTTTAGAGCTAATATCACTGTGGATCTGCTCAGAGTCAGTGCACTTACCACTGTAATTGTTTTCCGAGTAGGTGCAATATCCCTAAAACTCTGCAGTGCCACATCGGATGTTCACATAATTTCATGGTGCATAACTCCAGTGGGTGTGGGTGCTCACTGTGCCCTACAGCTGCAGTATACTTTTGTTACTTGGACCCAACACTCTCTGATCTGGTGTGTAGCGCCTCCAGCATCTGAGGAACTGAACTTCAACTCTTCAAACACTTTGAATCCAATTGATCTTCATTGTGTTGCAGATAAAGTATACCACGAGTCCAGAGAATTCTGGCTTCCATGAAAAATGAGAGTCTGTGTTGAAGGCAGACCAGAGAGTGAGCCCGCTGTCCGGCACAAAGCAATATGGTTTGTTTATTTTAGGCTAAATGGTTCAACATTATGGTGTCAGGGTCGAAATCAGCTTCTACGAGCAGTGAAAACATATTCCACTGTTTAATGGAGCCCTGATGTGACCTGGCCTAAACATATTAAACCAAAAAATAAGGAACACCTGTTACACAGCCCAACTTCATGTTCAGGACAACAGTTTTTTTTAACATGTTTTTAAACACCTCTTATCCAACATGTTGGACAAGAGGTTTCCTTAAAGAGTGGATGTGGCAGGATTTTCTTCCGTAAAATGAAGACAAAACAGAAATAAGTGTTTGGAAACACAGAATAGATGTTAAAATCATGCTGTTGATTAATAAATATCTGAATGGTCTAGTCAAGTACATCTCTGATCGCCTGGGCCATTATGAACCAACCAGAACCCTCAGGTCGTCAGGGTCACGCCTACTTTCTGTACCCACAGTTAGAACCAAACACAATGAGGCAGCGTTCAGCTTTTATGCTCCTCACCTGTGGAACAAACTCCCAGAATGCATCAAGCCTGCTGAAACTCTCATTTGCTTTAAAAAATGGTTGAAAACCTTTTTTATTTACTGCAGCATTTCAGTCATCGACCATAATGCACTACAGCCTTTATTTCTTGCATCTTGTTTGTTTTATTCTTTTTAACTTATGTCTGTCTGTCTTTAATTTCTGCTTACCCGGGAGCCCCCGGTACAGGGGGCACATCTCCTTCAAGAACATGTGTCTGAGGGTAGGCTGAGTTTAAAGGGTTACATTATTTTACCTCTTAATGTATTTTTAAAATTATTTTTATGTAAAGCACTATGAATTGTCTTGTACATGACACTTGCCTTGCCTTAGATACTAATCTGAATTGAATTTGGTTTGACCAAGTAAATGCTTGAGACTGTCATTTCCTCTCTGTGTTTGATATTGCAGCTACATCATGGGACATGGGAGCCCGGATGACTGCTAAACATCATGCATGTGCATGAATGATGTGTGTTTGTGAAGGATAAAACGAGAAAGACTGTACAAGCTTCCAAAATAATATCTTGAATCCAGTAGCTCAATGTGATATATTTTTTCCCGATTTTCCTGAAATGTGCAGGTAGATGCCAAATCATTCTGCATTCCTAATTAAGAGTATTCAAACTAGCTTTTTTCTTTTTGGGGGAAAATTATCATTATTGGGTTTTCAGATTTAAAATTACATATACATTAATGATGGTTTACATGCCCACATTCATAGAGAAAAGAAAAGACAAAACCAAGAACTACTGAAAACATATAAAAATGAATAAACAGAAATTCAATAAAATAAAATAAAATACAAAATATAACCCTGCGTTTCCTATAGAGCTGATGTGTTGAATATTACATTGTCTTTATACACTTCCTGGTGTTCAAACTAGCTTATTTTTTTTTTTAATGTTTAAGATGACTTCCTTTTTTTTGGTAAGATCTTAATTTGAATTTTGTTTTATCAGATGAAAGCCAGAAGCTTTATCTTTCTTACTTGGCTCTTTTTTCCATATTTTCTACTAAAGACCAAACAGCAAATCTATCCGTTTCATGTCTGTTAGAATCAGTGGTAAAAGAGAGGAGGAACATCTGCTTTTTCACACTGAACATACAGGATTTTTTTGAGACTTCAATGCATACAGAATATTATTAGATGATCATTAAATTTTTGGACCTCTCACATATCAAATGACAGTACTGTCATACTTAATTATTCAAATCATTTATACACCCATATGCCCTGGCTTTAAGGACTGCATAGAAAACATCTGCACTTGTGTCCAAACCGCTTTGTCCTCGTGGCTTCACTTACCAATAGGTGGCAGCTCGTACTCCACCTCCAGCACGACTCGCTCCCCGATGTTCTTCAGCAGGCTGATAATCTCATCATGCCGGAGCTTTGACAGGTTAATACCATTCACAGACTTGATGTAGTCACCCACATTCAGCTGGTCACTCCTGCAGAATGTCACACAAAGATCTTAAATGAATCAACGTCGATTTACTAACTCCGCAGTTTATCTGTTACCAAAATGGTATATTAAAAAACGACATAATTAAATAGTTTGTTATAAGATACAGTAGTATACTTTGAACTTCCTGACAGTCGGCTGGCAAACATACAGAGGCCAGAATGTGCAAAACAGACCAGATTTAGAAGTAGGCCTCTCCTCCTCCAACACTGGCAGGGATGACTGTACATGGTGTCTCACATCTGAGATTCTGAGTCAACACGCCACTCACTGGATGGCTTATTAATTGAATAGATGTTCTACCCTTCTCACCTTTGGGCTACTGCCAGTCAGCGGTGACAGCGGACAGAGAGGCATCTTCACCATCAGAGCTGACCGTCGAAGATTATTTTATTCCCTTTCTGTGTGCATGCTTCCACCATCTAAATTAACTCACACCTCCAGACAAGCGTGCACACCGCTGTGGTTAGACGAAGTGCTTGGAAGAATTAGTGCAGTGTCTGTCTTTGAATCTCCTATGACAGTTTCAGAGCTGGACCTGTAACGGGCTGGACCAGGATCTGCAGGGACCTATCCAGGGTCTAATCTGGCTGTCACCTGGCTATAGAGGATGGGTTAAAAAAAACCCCAGACAAAGTGTTACCACATAAGGTCCGTTTCTGGATGAATTACTGACATGTCTGGGACCAGACGTCCTTGTGGACTGAAGTTAGAGTTGAGGTTTGGGTTAGACTATGCAAGATGAAAAGAAGGCAATCTTCTTCATCTTCTTGTTACTCTTTAGCAATTGCCACAACAGACCACCTGTTATCTAATCAGCTGAACAGTCTCTCCCCACATCCAGAAATCTCCCCTCTTTGGTTTTCCTCCTTTTCCTCCTGCATGGCAGCTCCATGCCCAGCATCCTTTTATGGGAGAGTGTGTGTGTGTGTGTGTGTGTGTGTGTGTGTGTGTGTGTGTGTGTGTGTGTGTGTGTGTGTGTGTGTGTGTGTGTGTGTGTGTGTGTGTGTGTGTGTGTGTGTGTGTGTGTGTGTGTGTGTGTACATTACTTTGCAGGTAGTTGGTGTTGATATTCATCTAAATTAAGGAATCCCTAAAGATTTAAAACAAGCTCACTACACATTTAGAATGTCTGTACATGAATTAAAAGGCAAAATGAACAAAAAAATAATTTATAAAAGCCCCAAGGTTTCAGCTTATGTATACAGGTGCAATTTTATTATATTATTTTGTGTCTGCGTCAATCTAATTTGACTCGCCAACAGGTGCCACCTAGAAACTCATACACCTTTGTGGGGTCAGAATGACATGTCCGGACAGTTTCCTGTAGCTGCCAGGCCTCGAGTACATCACACAACACAGATCTCACCTGGCAGCCAGCCCACCTGGCCGCAGGTTTGACACTCGGGGTCTGCCATCCTTATCAGAGCCTCCGGAGATGGTGAGGCCCAGGCTGCTGCCTTCCCTTTTCATCAGCTCCACCGTGGTAACTCCTCGGTACTCCTCTGCAGGCAGGCAGACACAGATGAAAGCACATATCCACAGTCAGCATTAGCATCTGCTTGACAGAGTTGCCCCATCTGAGAAGCACCAAAAGAATCTATTCCAGGATGGCTTGCCAACATCATTCATGACACTCGACAGACTGCATTTTCTCACAGTCTTGTCCGTTCCCAGTTCCTTCAAATATCTGAGTCTGGCTAATTCTTTGTGACAGAGTCCAAAGGCGACACTATTACCATTAAAGTACTTATCATGGTGGGAAAGTAATGCATTCTTTTTTTTTTTTAAAGATATTAATTTGAAATTATATGTAACTGTTGTATTTTTAAGTGAATGAAAACGAATTTGACGTTAATCAATGGATGAGTTGTTATGTAGTGTCATCATTCATTCTGTCTTGTGGTCAACGTTGTGCTGTGCTGTCAAAGCAATCTTCATGCAGTCCTCGAAGAATGGTTTAGCATCCATGACAGCTATGCCTCACACGCATCTTTTTTACCATATCTAAGCATTTAAAACAGTACGACATCAAACAATAAACAGGAAGAAAATGGCTCTACAAACAGAGAAACAAATCTCAGACATAGATGTCATGACTCTCTCTTTTCGACGGACCCCGGTGAATTACAGGGAGTGATGTGAATCAGGCAGCAGACAAAAAGAAATCCAGTCAGGTTTGACTGGATTGTACCTGAAAGGCTTCGCCTTCGGGATGAATGTGATTGGTCAGTTGTCTCTTTGCTCCCCTTCGAGTATGGTCCCTCATCTAAGGAGACAGCACAGAGGTGTAGATGGTTATATAGGGAAACACTGCAGTAGAAGGCTAAAATAAACATGACAGGCAATAGTACATGATGACAGCAGCCCACAACTCATCACTTTGAATTTGAACCCAGGAACCGCAGGACAGCATTATACCAACGACCACATCAACCATGAATTAAGTCAGCGTTCTTCAAAAATGTCACTGGTTTAAAATATAACTTGTTTTCAGCAAAGAACTATGAACATCATTAATTTAACTCAAGAACACATTTGTGGTAAGCTTTCAAGCATCCACTTAACCATGGGAATTTAGTCGGAGGGACGGCACACGGTTAATGGACTGTTCTTGCACGTAGGGGGGGAAAATTATCATTTTCATGTCATTTGCAGCAGCTGCTTCAGAGAGCAGGGAAATGTTCAATCTGTTCCGCAGAGAAACTGATTTTCCATTCATTTATTTATTCCCCAGAATGGGACCCATTCCTGACACCGTCCACAGATTAGCAGAGCTCCTGCCCAGCTGTATGAACCTGAATGCATCCATGCAACCATATCTGCAGTCACAGTGATGAGAAAACTGACTTGGCACTTCTCTAATCCTGTCCGCCGTGGATTACCTTTTCAGCTGTCCAGCACAGTGATTACACATTACACTGATAAACTGAAAAAGAACTGCAGCATCTCCTGTTTGCAAAAGTGGCTGGATGACTGCCTTTTACTACTCAGGCGTCAAACAGAATTCCTCCCTCAAAGTCCAACTGAATTCTGGAATAATAATGATTAAAAACAAATGTAAGACCTTTTTCTTTCATTAACCTAGCAAGGTTTCCATTATGTTGCACTTATTTCTGTGGTTTCATGAAAGACTATGCAGCTGCAGTGACTTGATATGGAGACTTGGTAAAGAAGACTCAGAACATATACTTCAAAATTCACAATTTTTTTGTGAATACACAACTCTCTGATATACTCCTTTTTTTATTTATTTTTTGTTTTATTCTGAAGTCTACAAACACATTAAAGACAGCAACCAGCTGATAGGTGGTTCAGTTCACTTTTAAACCCTTAAAGCCTGATTATTTATATAGTTTTTATATAGATATATATATATTTTATATAGATTATTATAGTATTATATTTGATACATACATTCATGAGACCTCAACACCAGCCCCATAATCAAAACTGGTCTGAGGATTTCAGAAACTGCTGACTACTGGGATTTTCACGCACCACCATCTCTAGGGTTTACCGGGACTGGTCCGAAAAAGAGAAAAGATCCAGTTAGCAGCAGTTCTGTGGGCGCAAATGCCTTGTTGATGCCAGAGGTCAGAGGAGTGTGTTTGTTCCCTCAGATGTAAGTCGCTTTGGATAAAAGCCTCTGCTAAATGACAGTAGTAGTAGTAGGAGAATGGCCAGACAGGTTGGAACTGATAGAAAGGCAACAGTAACTCAAATAACCACTCGTTACAACCGAGGCAGAAGAGCATCTCTCAATGCACAACAAGTCAAACCTTGAGGCGGATCTACAGCAGCAGAAAACCACACCGGGTGCCACTCCTGTCAGCTAGGAACAGGAAACTGAGGCCACAATTTGTACAGGCTCAGCAAAATTGGACAACAGAAGAAGCCTGGTCTGATGAGTCTCGATTTATACTGCAACATTCGGATGGTAGGGTCAGAATTTGGCGTCGACAACATGAAAGCATTGATCCATCCTGCCTGGTGGTGGTGGTGTAATGATGTGGGGGATATTTTCCTGGGACACTTGTGGCCCATTAGTGCCAACTGAGCATCGTGTCACACCACAGCCTGTTGCCTGTTGTTGCTGACCATATCCATCCCTTAATGACCACAGTGTACCATCTTCTGATGCTACTTCCAGCAGGATAACGATCCATGTCATAAAACGTGAATCATCTCACACTGGTTTCTTGAACATGAAAATGAGTTCACTACTCAAACGGCCTCCACAGTCTCCAGATCTTAATCCAATAGAGCACCTTTGGGATGAGGTGGAACGGGAGATTTGCATCATGCACGTGCAGCTATCAAATCTGCAGCAACTACGTGATGCTATCATGTCAATATGGACCAAACTCTCTGAGGAATGTTTCCAGTACCTTGTTGAATCTGTGCCACGAAGGATTAAGGCAGTTCTGATGGAAAAGGGGGGGCAACCCGGTACTAGCAAGGTGTACCTAATAAACTGGCCCGTGAGTGTGTGTGTATATATATATATATATATATATATATATTTCATTTCATTTCATCATTTAATATTTATTTATTTCGAGCAATAAACATAACATAAGTTACCTGCGTGCAACATAAAATTAAACAAATACCTTTTATCAGGTTTATCAGGTGCAGGTTCAAAATACAAATATATATATATATATATATATATATATATATATATATATATATATATATATATATATATATATATATATATATATATATATATATATATATATATATATATATACACATACACATCCTGTTTGGGTTTTTAATTTCAATGTACAACCAAAAAAGATAATTTTCTGTGTATCACTGCTTATGTCAGGCATTACAGGGTTAAGTACAGTATGTCTTAATTTAAGTAAATGCATATTCAAAGCCTGGATTTAAATCCACTGCATGACTCACTGAATCTGTTACCTTCATCATGTGTGCACAAAGAAGGAAAAAAATCATTACCGGCTAAAGATATCATGAGGACCAAAAAGAAAAAGGAATTTCATCCCAAGACTGTATCACAAATGTATCATCTCAATACGAAGTGAAAACAATGTGAAATTCAAACCACAGTCACTTAAACTTTCAGTCACTTAAATGTTTTCATGTTGCTTAGTTCATCAAGGTGTTTGGACATGCCCTGCAATGGACTAGCAACCTGACCAGGGTGCACCCTCGCCTTTCACCCAAACAGAGCTGGGAGACTCCAGCAGATCAGTGACCGCTGAACTGGAATAAGTGGGTATAGATAATAAATGGATATATTTAAGACATTAACTAACACAAAGCTGTCATGAAATCCAGCTAGAGAATTTTAACCAAGTTGAGGTCTAGACTCTTTTCTTTTTTTAGACATTCTGTTGCAGATTTATTGACAAGTTTGGGATCATTGTCCTGTTGCGTGACCCAGTTTCAGTCAAACTTGAGCTGCTTGACACTTGATGTAAGGTGCTTACATTGTTTAGTTTTCACCATAATCCTTTTAAACATATTACTGCAGTGTGTGATGGCCAAACATCTCCACTATGTGTGTAATTGTAATTTGTTCAGATTTAACTTTACGAACCCAAACCGTGCTGCCACGTTCCTTTTACAGATAAGAACATTTCTCTCGGCAGCCTTTTCAAAGAAGCCATCTTGTTCACTTTCTTTCTTTAATTGTGCTGTCATGAACATCGGCATTTAAAATGCTGAAGCCTGCAGAGTCTGAGATGTAGCTCTGCTTTTTTTTTGCAATTTCTCTGGTTTGACCTTGAGGTGAAATTGCTGGTGCGCTGACACCTGCAAAAAATTGGCAACGGTCTTGAACGCTTTCCGTTTGTGAATAATCTTGCGCACTTTTGAAAGATGGGTTCCAAATTGTTTGGAAACGACCTTACAACCCTGCTCAGATTGATGGGCAGCAGCAATTACTTCTCTAAGGTCAGTGCTGATGTGTTCCCTCCTTGGCGGTGCATTAACACACACCTGAACGTTCCCGTACAGACACCTGACAAAATGTCTTTTGCATTTGATTTGCAGCTTGTAGCTGCTTCTTAATACGCATCGAAGCATCAAAGGGGACACTTCATTTTCCCACACTGCTTCAGTATTGTGATTTAGGTTTTGTCAAAAAACAATGACAACAGGAATATGTCATGTTCTGTTCATCTGAGATTGCATTTACCTCATTTTTAGACATTGTAAGGAACAGATGATTTTTATAAAAGCTCATGTCCAGATATGTAAAACCTAAAAAAATTAAAAATGGTTTGCTTGCTTTTAAACATGACTGTACCTCGTCGATGATCACATACTATCACAGGGGTGAAAAACAACATACTCCATATGAAGTGACATAAGTCTGAGAGTTTTACTGTGAGATAAAGAATGCGGCTTCACTTCATTCTGACATGTTGACCATTGTTATACGTGTATATTTGAGGGTCTCCAGGCTTCTCCTTTTTTGTTGTTCACAGTAACTCTCCAGATCTGTCAAACGGAAGATCATGTCCGTAGACAGCTGAGAGGTATGGATACTTTTTCATACCTTCACTGACCTGAAAAATTGGGTCAGCTCCGGGATACAAGAAGAATAGTAGAAAATCCAGCATTCACACGCACACAGCTGCATGAGTCAGGCCCCACACTGGACTTGCATGTCATGGTGATGTTCAAACACACACACTCACAGAGACAAAATGACCCCCCCCCACCCCCTTTTTTTTTTCCTACATATTTGCACAAATAGTGTGTCCAGTGGCTTTGAGGTACAAACACACACGCACTGAATGACACATCACAAACACGTTGAGTTAGGCAAAAGCCTTGTAACTACGCTGGCTCCCGCAGGGCCTGACAGTCCAGCAGCTGTCATCGCTGTCAAAAGGCAATGCTGGCTTTAGGTTACGCGGACCCAATGCACTACACGTGACTGTTCAGTACCGTAACGTCAAACTGTCCGCTAGCCATCCTCCTCCAGCTCAAAATAACCATCACTCACCCAGAAGAGCCGGGGCCGGGATCAAGCTGATTATAAACAGCTGCAAAGATGGAACAGCTATTGTTAAACATACATTTAAGTCTATCTGTTGTTTTTGCACACACACAAAAAAAGAAACAATACACTCAATGAGAGGATTACTTTTGGAGAAGAAAATCCTTCTTTCATGTAAAAATATGTGGAGAACTAATTGACTGCTCATTCAAATCAGGGCACTGTATGCCATCCCTTTCATCTCCAAAAAGAATGTAGGCTAAATACAGGGACAAAGCTAACAATGATATCATTAAGCTATTTTCAGATGTAAAACTTTATTTATAAACGTAAGCTTCCAAATCCAGAGTACATGGGTATATCTGTCCTAAGTACATGTATACCAGATGCTGTTAGAGCATAGCTGCCGATTCAGCTCACTCACATTTAAGTCTTTTGCAATCTATTGCAGCTATTGAGCATGCAGTATACTGTTTATACATTCAGTATAGATGGTGATAGCTTGGCATGCTCTCAGATGACTGAGCAGGTCTTTACAGGTGATAAGTGACCTCCTGCTCCCTCAAATACCAGGTGACTTTGCAGGTCAGAATAGGGTGCTCTTACCAATGCTGTTCTTGGTGTCTCTCCTCAGACCACACAGCATGGCTGCAGTTAAGTCAGTGCAGCCACCTTCTGGAAGATGATCAGTTTTTAAGAGTCCAGAGAGTTGAAGTTCCACCTGAAGAAGGAGTATCCGAGAGACCGGGTCTCAAGCGCTCAGATAAAACACCTCTGTCTCTTCATTCCTTTGCTCTGATCCCAACATTTTCTTCAGTCTTGTCCCTGTTAGAGTAGTCTGGATTCTCAGATAGTCTGGAAGGATGGACGGATTGATGGATGGATAGAGGATTCTTCTCAATCCTCACTAATATAACTGCTATCTCCTGAGATCTTCTATAAAATCCAAAGCAAGTAGAGAAATGCTTTGTGCCCTTTCCATGCCATCTCGCTGTGGCTGCTTCTTTTGAGCTATTCCTACAAACCGCTGGTCTGTATAGGAGAGATTTTTTTGTCATGCCCTGTTCATACACTCACATGAGCTCATGCATAACCCTGCTCTCTCTCTCTCTCTCTCTCTCTCTCTCTCTCTCTGTTTGCTTGCACTCTCTTCCTCTTCTCTGCCAGAGGGGCTCAGTGAGGCAGGCACACACGATAGTCACTCCCTCCCCCCTTTGCGCACAGACACGCTCACTCTTTATCCGTTTCTCACCAAGTCAAACACATCCTCAAAACCCACCCACCCACCCACCGACACACGCACAGTTCACACACTGAGATTAGACACGACAAAACTGTGTACGCTCCTCACACTCAACTCTCTTCACAATTAACACCACCTGCATATTCACTGTCAGAGTCTGTCATGTTTTTCTCACATAGAGAATGCATCCAAATTATAGAGCTTTTACATGCAGAATGCAAGTCTCTCTCTCTCTCTCTCTCTCTCTCTCTCTCTCTCTCTCTCTCTCTCTCTCTCTCTCTCTCTTATACACACACACACTGGAAAATGCATATGCAAAATTCCTGTACAAAGCAGCTGCCTGTATGTCTCTATGTTTGAGAGTGATTGAAAATACTGCACAGCTGCTGAGAACAGGTGACAGATTCAGATTGCAATCATGTAAACAGAATCTTAAATTCAGGGAGTATTGGGACACTTAGAATTCAAGCAACTTTGGGAGAATCAAATGCAGCCATTCCCACTGGTGTCCTTTGCTAATCATACACCCACTGGGCTCCTAAGCCCAAACACAGAGGGCCTCGTCACTGCGACTCCGACCATTTGCCATGCACACAAGCCTCGATGCCTGCCATTTGTTGACCCCCACAGGCAGCTCCTCTTAACCTCGTCTGCGCTCTTTTTAGATGGAGAGAATAAAATGGGCCACAAGGTAGAAAAATAACTGCACGCACACACAAGCTGAATTTCAAAAATAAATACAATTAAACTGCATCCCTTCTCGTATAATGGCTATTACTCATGTGTGGTGATCACAAACCCTGCTGTTACCTGTTGTGTTCAGCGTATTTGGTCAGATGTTTCAGTAGACACAAAACTATTTTGTGCAGACAATTTCCTCTGAGATGGGGTTTTTTTTTAATACCCCATTTACAGTGTATGCAAGTGTAGTCTTTTAGAGCGAGACTAATTAATTTCCAGTGGAATAAAGAGAATCAGGAGATGGAGCAGCGCGCCTGACTGATAAACACCGCTGGGAACAGGATATAATAAGAACAGACTCTTTTGCACTACATCAAAAATGACTGAAAGTACTTTGATGAGATTGACAATGCAGATTTTTTTTCTACTCATATGCTGTGACCTTGGCATACAGAGGCTGAGAACCCTCAAAGTAAATACAACAAACTAAGCAGCAAAAAGAAAGGGGGTTGCAAATTGATTTGTGACAGCATTTCTTTCTCTTGTGTTAGAGTAACTCTTCTCGAACTAGAGACAATATTTTCACTTTTTATTGTCACACTGTAGCCTACTTTGCAGGAGGCCCTGATTGTATGACCACTTATGGATCAAACTGACCACATTGCCATCTTATGGGGATCAACTGCAACTGCAGGAGGAAGTTTGAGCAGAAACATTCACCTGACATCCATCACACGTCACTGCGTGGAGCAAAGAAAGCCAGAGGAGATTACATTTAGTCAGATATTAGACAGGAAAATGTTTGGTCTAACATTTCTGCACTCAGATTACTCCCTTTTTTTCTCTTAAACACGTTCATTTTCAGCATCTTATATAGGTTATGTTAACATTGGTGAAGGCTAAATGTAATTTAATAGTTTCATAAAGCAGTTATATATAGTAACAGTTTCCTGTTAAATATTAAAAGTTTTCTTGTACGTTTTTTTTACCTTTGAGCCTCCCTTTGATGATGCCCATTCGACATCTGACAGAGAAAGAGAACATCCTCCTGTTTCCTCCTGCCGACCGGCTGCCTTTCCTCGGGGCATCTTTCTGAGGAAAGGCGAATGAGAGCTGTTTGGGAGTGTGATGTCCCTTTCCAAACATTACCCTTGCTGACATGTTCATTTTCTGACCAGTGAAAAGGAACTAATTGATTCTGTCCTCCTGACACTCTCACGTTGTCTCGGGGCTTGCAGTCTCTATCATCTCCTCTCTGAAGAACATCCAGCTCTGTGGTGAGGCTTCCTCATCAGTGCTCAGGTTGGCAGATAAGCAAAGATTCAAATCTGAATCTGCGTGTTGTTGGTGGCGTCAATTGACAACTTGCTTCCACATCCAAGCAGTCACAAGCTGACTGGCTGAATAAAACGTTATGTTATTGCATCTCTGGCAATCTGGGTTTTGCAGGAACAGATGGCAGAGGGCTCAGGGCTCTGGGGCACAGCTTGCCTGCCAGAATGCAATGGAAACTTTCTCTGCAGGTAGCCAGCGCTCAACATTTTAAAACAATACACAATCTGAGCACAATAATTCAAAGTAAAGACCATTTCATACAAGTAAGGAGTTTAGGATTGGAACATGTCAACAGGGGATTCTCACCGCCCGAACCCAGGACTTCATGGATTCAACATTACTATTAAAATCTTTGGGAAAGCTTGCGTTAAAAACGGATCCTTTCACAATGACAAATACCAATCTGTAAATTTGTAAGGTTTTTCCCTTTTTTTCGTCCCTCCACATTTCATGAACTACTTTGACATTATTGAAGGTGCAGGTACAATATGTACTTTGAGTTGCGTAATTTTGTCTGTACTTCACAACTGGTTTTAAACCTAAAATTACCCAACACTGAAATAACATACCTTTCAGTAAGTTAATATACATAACCTATACATATTTTTGTATTTCAGTGGACAAGTAACTGTTTAACTATTTTATGTGGGTGAATACTCATCCAGCATTTAGTCGACTAATCTGACCTGTTCCAACAGTCACCTGGAAGTTAAAACGATCCAAAATGACTAGTAGACCTACATGTGTGGACTTTCCTTTTTTTTCCTGTGAAACAGCTATGTACTAGTTAGTATCATTCCTCTTAACACCTCACATACACAGCTGTTGTTTCAATCCTGATCCAAGTTTAAACTTTCAGCAGCAAAAGTATGCAGGTCAGTTTTGTTGCTCATTTGAGTTCTGTGACAGCAAAACTCATTGGTGTGCTAACTGCACAACTTATGTCAAAAAAAACCTCCCCAAATACACACTGGCAAGGGATTTTTATGCCCCCCAAACTGTATTCTGCATTTCAGGCATAACATTTGTTTTCACACATCTATGGATTTTCCAGACCCGTGCAACAACACTGCAGGAAAAATCAATGAAGTAGAACAAAGTAGATCCAGCAGCCAATTTCCATAATAAAGAATTTATTGTGAACCAGTTTATTCGTTCTCTTCACTCCTGAGCCTGGCGTTGGGGTTGGTGATCTTGATTGCCAGCTGAGCTGCTCTCTCCACGATCACCTTCCTGTTCTTGGAGGAGACGTTGTGGGCGATCTCTGCACAGTGAGTCCTAGAAACGCACACACAAGAAAAATAAATAAATGGACACTTCAGAGAAATACCAAGAGAAAAAAATAAATCCTAGTTAAATTGTAATCGTAATAAAAATCTATACTATTGGTTTTATTTGACAAAGCAATTAAACCCTTTTCTTTTAAGATCAACTCAGTAGCTTTGCAAACTGAGATTTTATTTCACTGTAATGTGGTGATAGAAAATAGAATTGATCATGTCAGACTTGTTCCAAGAGGAAACAGGTATTTTAGATGAAGACCAGTGGATTTGCGGCCTTGTGTGTCTCCTCCCTGATTGGAGCATGTTATAGCTGTTACCTCCTTCCATTATATGTAAAGTCAGTGTCTGGTTGTGGGGAAACCTGAGTAATGGCGTGACTGTTATTACTCAAATAAGACTTACTGTACCTGAGCGATAGAAAACAACAAAAAGTTAATATTCAACTTAAAAACCGACTTAAAAATATTGGTTATCTCTGGACTATTTGTAAAGAAAGAAGCACAAGTACTTGACCAAAAACTATAACAAATGACTAAATGGTTAAAAGTAAACCAATCTTTCTTTAGCAATTTTCCATGCTAAGTTTGTGGCATCTAGCGCAAAATAACTAGGGAACTTAAACTCTTGTTTATGATTTGCCGCCTTTAGTGTGATAAATCCTGCTACAAAAGGAGAAACTGCCCATTTTCAGACATGAACACTATAGATTTTCTAAAGAATGCACAAACAATTTGCTACTGATTCTTGCCGCAATTCCTCTTCACAATAGGAGATTTTCTGATGGTGACGTGTTCCCATGGCTGCAAATAGATTAGAGGGGGTGGGGGGCTTTCACAGCATTTTGAGCTTGATAGATGAGGCTTTGATTACTTTGTGTTGATGTGTTCACATATAGTATTGTGGTGTGAGCGGAAAGTAAGAACTGGGTCAAGAGAAATGAAGGATGTATCCTCATTTTAAAATGGATATAACAAATCAAATTCCCTTAAAAATCTAAAATCTCCAAGGAAAGCAACTACTGTCCATAAGAGAAGCAGTAAACATCAATGAATGCTTTGGAAGATTGATCCATTCATGTAGGTCTTGCTGGTCTATTTTCAGTCTTAATTGTTGCAAAATGGCTTAACAGAAAGAGAGAAGCCATCCATCCATTTTCTATACCCGTTTTATCCTGTGCAGGGTCACAGGGTCTGCTGGAGCCTATCCCAGCTAATTACAGGCGAGAGACAGGGGTATAGAGAAGACATCAAGTCAGCTATTCCAAAGAAGCAAATGCAACCCAAACCAGAAAAAGCATCCCAAAGCCTCTAATAATTGAATATTTAAGTAGAAAATGTCAATTATCCTTAAAAGACTAAAAACTCAAACGAGAGACCGGATTTAAAAGAGTGAACAAATTCAGGCAAATTGAGAACATTTCTCCGAAGTTGTTAGGAATTCAACAATTGCGGGGACAAAACTATGATGTACTTCTTAAAAGTTACATCTTTATACATCGTATTACTGCACTATTAAACACAGTGCTAAAACACTGCTCAAAGTTCTTTAACAGTCTTTTTGACTGTTAAAAAGGATCTACGTTGTCTCATCGTTGCCTACAGAGTCTATAATACTTAGGACAAGTAATTATGACACTATAGCAGGTCTTGTGACTTGGGGATGGGTTTCCTACGATATTGTCCATATTGGCTGAGCTGCAACAGACAATAACCTGCCATCTCAACTGACTGTAGGTAAAATACATTTTATGTGTCACGGTCAGTGAAAACCAACACTTTTCTAACAGAAAAACGCCCGCATAAAGTCTATAACAAATCAACCATTTCTAACCTTATCTCAAACATTCAGCAATGAGAAATCTTCCCAAAGAAAAGTCTAAGAAAAAAAAAAACAACTGAGGCTGAAACATCAGCACTGTATGAAATACAACACTGGTCTAATTTGACCTTTAAACAATTTAAATAAGTATTCTTACAGAGCTCTGAAAAGTTAAGTTTGTAGTGGCACCATTTCACAAAAAGAATTGCAATTCATAATTTTTACTTAAAAGGTCCATCTGGCAAGAAGTATATTCCAGACTGCGGCCAAGTTAAGTATTGTATTCATGGGCTTTTTTTTTTTTTTTTTTTAACTTACAATGACTGACTAAACAGCAAGTAAGAAATCTATATTATTTTAAGTCTAAACTGTAATGTCTCTCTAGGTCGTCCTCAGACGCCCTAGAGAGTGTGGAGTGTATTAATGTGGAAAATAATATAACTAAATCTTTCTAACTTACTTGTTACTCATCATCAGGACCTCGAGCTCCTTGACATTATGCACCAGGAACTTCTTGAAACCGGTTGGCAGCATGAACTTGGTCTTCTTGTTGCTACCATAACCAATGTTGGGCATCAACATCTGGCCCTTAAACCTCCTGCGAACCCTGTTGTCAATACCTCTGGGCTTGCGCCAGTTTTTCTGTTGGGATAAATTGGGGGGGAAAGTGTTATTCAGGAGTTACATCTGCTCATTCATAAAAGTAATAGTGTTTCATACTTACCGCAATCTTGACATATCGGTCAGACTGATGGCGGATGAACTTCTTGGTTCTCTTTTTAACAATCTTAGGTTTTGTTAAGGGCCTGAGGGCTGCCATGATGACTGAGGAAAACATTTAAAATACAAAATTAAAAACTTCAGCTACATTGTTGTTCTAAGCTTAAATGAGGTGCAGGCAATACAAAAAAATGTATTTTGATCCCCGGGTTTAAGTATAAGGTCTTGACATAAGAGAATATAACCCAAGACCAATATTGCAGTGGAAAAACCTACTAAACCTTTAACACATTCTTTCCAACTAGGTGGATAACTAGACTCATAACTAAGACAGACAGACTTGTAGACATAATTTTGTAAATTTCTGAGCTGTAACGCGACTGTGTTGCCTAACGCTAGCAGTGTAGCAGCACAGCCAACATGGCAACAACATGGAAACCAGCGCAAAGCCTCGCGTTTACTTCGTTTGCCCAAAAAAATTAGTACAAATCTTTCACATTAAATGTTAGAAAGCGTAATTGCAATTGCGCCATTACAGTTTCCTGCAGTTCACACAACACGGTAAGGCCTTTAATGAGTACAAGCTGCGCTCATGAGGACGGAGCTGGTAGCCTGGTAGCCGGGCAGCCTCTACAGCAGCACAACCACGCATTTAACACATAACTTGCCGACTAACTCCATAATTTTAATCAATTTACACACTGTGAAGGATAGTAACTGACACGGGGGTTCAGGCTGGACAGTTAATGGTCATATTTCAGCGGATTGTCTTAGATTGCTTCAACTCACCCGCCGATGTAAATCCGAAAGGGACTTCAGCAACGGCGGAAGGAGAGAGAAAGGACTTCCGCGAGGGCCGCGATGGCTTATGGGTAGTGTATTCTTATTGAACTACAACCATAAACTACAGTACATTTCTGTCGGACTTTAGTGGTCAACATAAGTAAAAGAATATCTTTCTTTCTCAAGATTTTTTTATAAAGGACTTTAGAACATATTTAGTCCAGAAATTGTTCCCTACGTATTCAGAGTATTCTGCATATCCTTATTTGAGCGGAACACACAGGGTTGCCAACTCCATGAAAAATAAATAAGGGACACCTCATCTGCAGGGCTGGACAACCCGATTGCCTTCACCCTTCCTGGCATGGTGAATTTTTTACCCCCCTTTTTTTGTGAGTGAAACGATTTTTTAACTATTTGATTCGAACCTGAATTGAATTATTTTTGAATGCCCTTATGGAAAAAAAATTATTATTACTACCTTAAAAATTAGAAAGGGAAAAGGGGGGGTTACGTTCCTGTTTCGTGGCCATAGAGCAGTTTATCAAGGAGGTGTGGCTTGATAAAAGGTACGGTAAATGATTTGTATATTGTCACATGATTAACTGAATCTTCCTCTTCGCGATTACAGTTCACAGGTTGTTGTTTCTGGTTTAGATCTGGTTAGGTGGTCTCGGATGGAGCGGCAGCCTATTATGAGGTATGAGGTACAACTTTGTCAAAACTTTAACACTTAAACTTGCGCACTTATCTTAACTTTCGTTTCCCGTTACATGCAGTGGAAGTCAGAGCAACTATTATGGAGTGGCGAACCCCGGTTACATGCCATCGGCGCAAGGGACACCAGGTATGATCCACAAACATGTAATCAAGCTTTATTTATTAGAATTAATAGTTTTCTTATTTTGTTCTTTAAAAAAAATAATTTCATGTATTACAACTGCACTCTTCCGGAAAGTGACGTCACTGGTGGAGGAGTTGTTGAGCGCAAGACGCTCACTGTCAGCGTGTAGTGAAGAGTGGAGATTGTTTTACAGATGTTAAAGTCTGTGAGGGATTAACAATTTGGTTTAACACGTTTTTAACTTCGCTTTATAAAGGATCAGGATGTACACCAACAGGGAGGGGCAAGGTAAGTTATCCATTCGTCTGTTTGAGGATGTTCAGTGTTTGAGTGACAACTTGGAACTATCCCAACAATTCAGCTGAATCTATGGGGGGCGGGCAGCAGAGTGTCTGTGTTGGATTCTGTTTGAAAGCGTTTCGCTACTTGTCATTAGGGGAAGTTTTAATGCGTTTTATCAGATTGGTAAATCCGCATTTGTGTCTAACTAAGCTGGTTTTTCTGGTTTTAGCACTGTTTGCCCCGCCCGCAGGAGCGTCCCAGGGCCCCAGCGCTCCTCCAGCCAGCATGTTTGACAACATGCCAGGATACGAAGGAACAGTGGCCGGAGGAGGTACGGGAAACTGCACATCCTTTCTGGATAATGTTGACCGACCATTGACCTCTGACCGATAATATCTGAAAAAAGGAAACAATTTTTAAGATCCATAAATACTATGAATATCATAATAAATGACTAGTAATTCAATTGATATGGAGACCTTTTAATCAAACAGTAAAGAATGGATGTAATGTGTGCTTAACATTTAACATTTCCTTCAAAACAAGAGCAAACAATGTTTTCATGCAAAATTGAGTTTTCTTTTTTGCAAATGAAGCTGATTGTTATACTGTAACATAGTGTTACAGGACTGCGCTTTCTATTATCCTGGGCAGTGAACATGTCTTGGCCACCATGTCAGCAAAATTGTTGCAATTTTAGCAACAGTTTTTGTTCAAAAGGAATTTTAATAATTTTGCTGATTATAGTCCATTTTTAGAGAGAAAAGGGAAACTGGAACATTTCATTTTTCACCAATATTGTTACTTTTTTCTGATGCTGAGTAAGAAAGTAAGCACACAACCCAGCTTGTTTGCTGGACTAGATGGATAAAGTTCCAAATGCTGGAAACCCCTTTTATGCATTTTTGGGGTCATTATTGCTACCTTTTTTGCATTACCCCTATTTTTTTCTTTTTAAGGATTGTAAATGTTTGCTTATGCGTATTATCACATTTGGAATACTCTTACACTGGGACATGCAGTCCACTGCAGAACCATGTATTCATGTATCCATGTATCCTGCTGCCAGAACACTTGAACTGGCCAGACTCTGAGTGGATGAGCTGAGCTGTTGATTCAACTATTTATTTATTTTAAATTATTTAGTTTTCCTATTAGGTTGCATTATGCTGAAATTCCCCTTTCATGTAATTCAGCTCAGAAACACATAAACTACAACTCTAATACTAAAGCTGACTTCAAATGTCTTTTAATTAATCAGTTAGATACATTTGATTGTCATGAAACCATCAGACTGTCAAAGAATGATTTGAAACTGAATATAGCCACTTTGGTTCCAGATAGCAAGAAAAAAACCTTTTAACATCTGTTTTAGGTGGATTTCTGCCACCTCCAATGCCTGCTTACCCAGCTCCTCAGCCTACGCCTGGACCACAACAGCCAAATTGGAAGTAAGACTTGAACTACTTCTTATCTTATTAATCAAACATGATTTGTAGAGAACAGTAGACATACTATAAATTAATTTCAGGGACTTGGTGCTATGACAACTGTTAGATCCTTTTTCAAAAGGTTGCATGATGTGACATACCGTTTTACCTTCTTTCACCTCTGGTAGTATCCCATCTATAAGTGAAGATACTGCTCGCGGTGCATTTGCCCTGTTTGCCTCCAGCAAATGCTGCTACAGTTCTGGACCAGCAAAGGATGGTGTGATCACCAACATGGAGGCATTTAATACATACAGGGTAGGAAGTTCTCTGCTCATGTGTTATGTTGTTTAAAAAATCTGTGTGGAATAAAATGTTTTTTTTTTGTTTTAACTGCATTAATTATTATGTAAATCATTTAATCTTAAGAGAACACAAAAAATGACTGTTTTTTTTCCACGCTGTTTTATACTAGTACCGTCTGGAAACATTTACTGAATTAAGATCTACAGAGTGGAGTCATGAGCCATATACTGGTATGTTATTGTTACCAACTGCATTCGTTGCAAACAAGCTGTAACACTCATCTTTTTTTTTTTTTTTCCTAAAGACTATAAAGAGTCAGAGTAAGATTTAATTAATTTGAGTTCAATGCAGATCTGCACAGTATTACAAAAACAAAGTCCGGTGCCAAATTAAATTTGAAAATATGTAGGATTTTTCTGAAATTTACATCAGTACACATATTTGGAAATATGTTGCCATTGTAGAATAATTTAGGGGATTTCATGAAGGAGTGCATGAGTGCACAAACAATGAGCAATGGAAAACAGAAAACTTTAGCTGATTATTAATGTTGTACAATTTGTTTCTACTTTTATTTGTGAGCCATGCTCGGTACCTAGCATTAATGTATCTAATCTCAGGAGTAAGGCTTTTCTTCCCCCTGAATTTAAAAAAAAAAATGAGAACCTTAAAATTACCTGCTTATCTTTACTAAGAGTTAAGTTCAATTGATTGACCAATCAACAAACTGTTTCAATATTACTTTTTTGGTCAACCTGCTTTTTTGGATGGATCCCAAAAGCAATCTAATATGTTTATTATAACTGCATTAGGCCAGCCAGTGGATGCCTACTCCCAACAGCCTCCGGGGCCATGGGATATTCCTGCGAAAACACCCAATTTTTTTATGGACAGCCAACAGAATATCAAGGTTCCCTACACATCATCTGTGAAGGTACATAATATAAAATCTGTTTTGGAAAAAGGATAAACGCTTGTCACTTTAATTTAGAAATTTTTTCTGGTGCAAATCGTCTCATTTACAGCCTTGCCACAACTGTGTGGGAATGGGGCGAAAACCTTGCAAACACTGTGCTGGTGCTGGCAATGTAAGTATTTTTCAATTGAAAGATAATTGGAATACTGTTGTTACATAATGTGTTCACAATGGTGTTTGTTTCCCTTCCTGGCAGAAAGTCTGTTGGGTGTGCAATGGATCTGGGTACCGTCATGGAGATGATAGATGCCACCACTGCAGTGGTAGAGGGAGGGAAAAGTATGCATAGATTTCTGATGAAATGAAAGCAAAAAAAGACCAGTTTAGAAACCCAACAGCTTGCAGTGGTTGTAAAATGAATGTTTCTGTTATAGTTGCACTCACTGCCATGGGCAAGGATCAGAGCAATGTAACGCATGTCGTGGAAAACAGCAGCTCCTAGTCTACATCAACCTCAAAGTGAAATGGTACTTTCCTCAACATCATTTTTTTTTTAAGCAGAAATATCTAAAAAAAACTTTTATAATGATATGAAAATAATTATCACTTCTGGCATTTAAAAAAATTATGTATTATTCATCAGTCTGTAGAAGTTGTAATTTATCCAGATTTTAATTTTAATGTAACTGCTTGCAGGACTAACAACTCTGATGACTATGTTGTGGAGCAGTCAAGTGGACTCCAGCTGGCCAACCTGAGTAAGGTTTCTGGCAAGGAGCTTTACAGAGACTCACAGTACTTGGTAAAAGTCTTCTTCAGCATTAAAAACAATGGATGATAAACTATATATTTAAGACTGCAAACAAGAAAAATGCTTCAGTTTTGACATGAAAATTGTTTTCTGACAAGGGTTGGATTCACACATGTTCATTTTTTGGTCTTGCTTCTCGCTTAGATTGAATGTAAGGATATTTTGTTTTGCAAAGTTGAATTGTTGCTTCGCTAGCGGCACTTGCAATGCGCAGGTGAGAAAAGCTAAACTTTTCAAGCAACAGTGTAGGTACTAGACAATCAAAGTGCAGCAGTAACTGTGTGTGTGACGTTGGATGTCACTACTTTTCTTAATACCAGATAGCACACTCTTCTTAATTCACATTAACAGTAGATGCAACAACATATTGGTCTTTCACCTTCTGAAAAGAAGTCCAGAAAGGGGTACAGCGAGTGAATGTTTCCTATGTGACATTGAAGGAAGCTTCTGGGGTGCTGTCTGTGAGAGGTCATAACTGAAGGGTTTTTCACCACTCATAGAAAAGGAAATGTCATTGAATGATCACAATTTAAAAATAGTAATTCAACAGAATATTTTTGTGATCACCCTTTGCAGGTGTACCCTGTGATGGGCTTTCCAGACCCTCAGGTGGTGCAAGCTTCACAACGCCTTGTCAGTGATCATCAGGGCAAATACACCCAGACATCACGCGTTCTACAACAGGTATTTGCCTCATTTATGTATGATGTGTGAATATTTTAATAGCTTGTTCTATTACCATGATAAATGCTTAAATTTGTTTTCTTTGTCTCCAGCGTCAAACCATAGAGCTGATCCCAGTCACAAAGGTCACTTACTCTTGGAAAGGGAACTCACATATTTACTTTGTTTATGGAAATGAATTCAAAGTTAATGCAGATAACTATCCTGCCACCTGTTGTTGTTCTGTGATGTAATTGCAGTGATTGGGCATGACATGTTGTTTTTTTGTACTTTCTGAGCCTTTGAATGACTTGTATATAAGTCATAAAAGGACCCTCTGTGATGAATAAAAGGAGAAACGTTTTGCAAAACACTTAAATATATTGCATACGTCAAAATAACACCAAATATTGAAAATGATCATTTCTAATTGAATGCAAGAAACATAAAAAAAAATGTGGTAATAAAAAGAATAGTCAAATTGGACTGCCATTTCTGTGCTCAGGCTTCCTGTATGATGGACTTATGCAAAGTGGAAAATAGATGCATCCCGACCTGGTGAGGAGCATTTGTGCACATCACATGAGTATAATCTGCAAGTTTAAAGGCACCACTAATGTTAAGTAACATAGGAAATTTTATGAGCACCGATGCCCATACAATTACATCAGCAGGGTATTGTAGTGAATGTGGAAAGGACCAAGAGGCCAAACAGGCCTGTATGCATAGCTTATTTAGCAAACTTTTTCTACATAATTTAACAGCTTTACTAGAAATCTGATTTACCGTACCAATGAAGACTCACAAACTAAAGAAATATGAATATTTACAATCGAAAGTGATTATTAAAATGTTTATATTTGCATGCTATTCTGATACATTAACCACAGAAAAACGATACTCAATTATACAACGTAAGCCATAATGAAATAATTCACTGATTATTTTTGCACTATCCTATACATTTTTTTTCTTTTTATTCAGCAAACTATATATTTTATACTGTGTATTTTTGCAGCCAATGAAATCACGGACAGAAGCTCCATCTGTTTACTATTATGCCACTTGTGATTGTTTTATATACAGGACTGTCTCAGAAAATTAGAATATTGTGATTTTCTGTAATGCAATTACAAAAACAAAAACGTCATTCATTCTGGATTCATTATAAATCAACTGAAATATTGCAAGCCTTTTATTATTTTAATATTGCTGATCATGGTTTACAGTTTAAGAAAACTCAAATTAGAATATTCTGGGAATCTTAATCTTAAACTGTAAGCCATAATCAGCAATATTAAAATAATAAAAGGCTTGCAATATTTCAGTTGATTTGTAATGAATCCAGAATGTATGACATTTTTGTTTTTTTAATTGCATCACAGAAAATAAAGAACTTTATCACAATATTCAAATTTTCTGAGACAGTCCTGTAAATGCCAGTCTTTAAAAATATTTTCACTAAATATAATTGTTGAAGGGATTCTATAAAATGCTATTAAATGGCTGGTAATGATTTTCGTTACTATGACTGTTTGTTTATACATATTTGTATTTATATATAATAAAGGTTTAAAAAAATAATAAACAAACATTGAGTTGTGTCGTCACCAGCAGGGGCCGGTCGCTGTTGTTATGACGTGAAGAACGTGTTCGCCATAATGATAATAAACCGTGAACACACAGCTACAATAAAGCACATTAAGAGTTGCTTGTGAGACGGTCCTTGAATTGTTGATACTGGCCGGATAGCAACCAGGTTCTGCAGTTCCACATGGGGATTCCCGTCTCGGTGAATTTGAGAAAGGCAAGCAGGAACTGAGTGGAACAAGGTAAAGTTAGCACGGCGGCTACCGAGCCGGACTCACCTGTGCTCGGTCTCCGCCGCCGCGGGACCGGAGCCGGCGGGGTTCACCATGCGGGCGTGATCTGAACCTCACCCAATAGGTCGTGTATATCGGTAAATGTTGTGTCTGGTGTAGAGTACAGCTGTGGGATGCTAGGAGGGAGTTTAGTAGCGAGCTACGCAGGTTAGCTCCGTGTTTAGCCGCGGCACCGCTAGCAGAACATCCAACAGGCTGGAGCGAGTTGGTCAAGTAAATACTGTAATTATGGGAACATTTGAAAGGTGTCTGGCCTTTTACCTCTCACGGATGAGCAGAAATAAAAAAATAAAGCCCGTACAGTGATATTGTGAATAACAAGCCAACTTAAATAACTTTGACAGTTATGTTCCCAGGAGATCCCGCACCTGCAGCTCTGCTGTTGGAGCAGCAGAGCGAAGCACCTGTTCCTCTTATTATTTATGCTTTATTTCATTCAGTGATAAAATAAAACAACTATTTAATATAAACACAAACGTTCCTAAATTGTGAATGAAAGGGAGCAGAAAGAAGAAGAATCTTATTTAATCTGCCTCTTTTTTCCCAAGAAATTTTGATTTGATTTGATCTTTATTCATCTTGAACAAAACAATAAAAAAAAAAAAACACACACAATACATCAACATTAATAAAGCACAACCAGTTTTGTTCAAGAAGGGACAGGAAGAAGCAAATGCTTATCTAGTCCGGTCCCTTCTTGCAATATAAGAATATCCGATATATAAAAGAATAATAATAATAACAATAATAACAATAATACATATATACAGTATATACCCTTCTTCTTGACATATAAAAGTATGTCAATATAAAAGTAATTAAAAGACAAGTGAGTCAATGATAAAAGTAGCTAAAACGAAAGGCATCAAGCACAGTAGAGAAGAAAAAAAGTCAATGAAAAAAACAAAAACAATCACCATAATAAAAGTAGCTAAAAAAGAAAGAAAAGCATCATGCACAGAAGAAAAAAAGACAATGAAAAAAAAAAATCAATTTACAAAGAACATAAATTTAAAAAAACACCAACAAAGTAAATAAAAAAACTAAAATAAAATAGCCGCCGGCCAACACAGACAGTCACATTCCTTTTTAGTTCCCAAGTTACAATTCAGTTAATACCGTACAACAACAAACAATGTTTATACCTTTCATGACAATAGGTATGTCAATTAAAAGTAACCAACATATTTAATTATTAACATACTGGCTTTAATTGTTCTTTTTGGTAAAGTTTTCTTATGAGCTTTAAACATAATTTGCAGAATAATATAATCTACTAATTCATGAAATTTCAACAATTGTAACTGAAGGAATAATGGATTTGTTGGATCTCTATATAATTTTATACTGATTATTCTTATGGCTCTTTTTTTGCAAAATGAAAATTGACTGAATATATGTTTTACAAGCATTTCCCCAAACTTCTACAGATATGGAACAATCATAGTGTTATATAAAATGTACCATGCTTTGTTGTCCAATGAATCCTTTACTTTGTGTAACAGAGCAATTGTTTTTGATATTTTTATCTTTGTATAATGTATATGTGATTTCAAATTCTCATCCAGCATGACACCCAAAAACCTGGTTTCCCTCACTATTAATTTCAATACCATCTATATTAATTGAAGTGTCCGTGTCTCTCCTTCTGTTACTAAATATCATGAAGTTTGTTTTTTCAATATTCAGCGATAATTTATTTACATCAAACCATGTTTTTATTCTTTTAAATTATTTTTTAACCACATTCAACACTTGTGTTATATATTCCCCAGAATAACAAAGTAGTGTTGTCCGCAAACAGAATACATTTGAGCAGTTTGGATACATAAACAAAATCATTAATATACATCTTCTCATTATTTTTTATGTAACTTCAAATCATAAACACTGAGTAATTGCCAGGCTTTGATGAGGTTAGTAACACCTAAGGAAATATGCACCTCTTCAGGCTTGAGTTGCTTGCAGATGGTTTTATGGGGAGAGGAATGATACGGAGGAAAGATACGAAGAGGTAATGACATTACAGTGGCATGGAGAGTGTAAATGAGATAAGCGGAGATCTCAAAACTCCCAATATCCCTACCAATATAACAGGGATTGTTTAGTCAGTAAAAATGATACATTTTGACGTGGTTTCACAGAATAAAAATTGATAGCAAAAGATTATTCATGCTTTTCAAAACTAGAGGAATTCGAAGAAAGCCTCCTCTTTAGTTTCAATATGCTCTGTTGGTATAATTGTTAGAAAAACATCCTTTACACACACATATCGCATGCAGCCCTTTAACTCCTATCATATAGAGTACACCAAACCAGACTGATCTACTCTAAAATACCCAATGTCTGTTCATCTGGGGCATTGTGGACTTGAGCATCTTCCCCAAGGACTCCTCAATACATGTCAGGGCAGAGAATCAAACCCTTAATCTTCCATTTGGACGATTACTGCTCTTCCAGCTTAGCTATCTCAAACAGTTTTGCTTGTGTCAATGGTTATTTGTGAGAGTTTTGTTCTGGATTAGGGCCCCACTAGCTGTCTGCTTTACAGATTGGAGCTTTATTGGCCTGTATCAGATCTGTTGGTGTTGTTTGCGGTACTTTTGAAATGGTGTCTTCATATCATTTGTGTCGATAAAGGAGCTCAAACTCCTCTGTCTAAAATACACTCCTATATCATGATGCACAGTCAACAGTAGTTCTCATGCTACGTTTTTAGCCTGTTCATGAAGGACATTGGTGAAAAGTTAATAAACTGTCAAATTCAGTTTTCGGTGTAAACAGAATGTACTGTATACATATGTGTAGGTAGATATGCATATGAATTCTATAAAAAAGAATACATGTCATCCTGCAGACTGGATCATGGCATCAGCATCTGCCAGTGTGGATTCGAAAGCAGAGCTGACTGCTCTGCTGGAACAGTGGGAGAGGGAACAACATGGCAGCACGCAGGAGCTGGTTAACATCCTCACTAAGTAAGTTTCACACCTCTGATTTATGTGATGTGTTTTGATGCAATTAGAAGTTGAATGTGACTCAAAGAGGGTTAATTCTGTTGATGAATTGTAACTTTCAGAATCTCTGAGCTTGTTGAGAAAGAGACAGAGGAGTACCACAAAGCGGATCCTGACCCTTTTGATGATAGACATCCTGGTATGGGGAAAAAACAAATGGTATAATTGAAATCCAACATGGATTTTAATGTTGAGTATGTTTGTGACATATCCCTCTTCACCACTAGGGAGAGCTGATCCAGAATGCGTGTTAGGGCACCTCTTAAAGATTCTTTTCAAGAATGATGACTTCATGAACACAGTAAGAATATATGGTTAGATTTGATACTGTTTCTTGCAACAACAAAAAAATCAGCCTGGTTAGAAGATGATTAAAACATTTGAAATAATTTTTCCCTCTTAAGTTGGTGAACAACTATGTGATGACCAGCAGAGAATTTTCTCTCAACGCAGCGGCTTGTCGTTTGCTGCAAAACATCATGCCTGGACTGGAGACAGCTGTAGTATTTCAAGAAAAGGTACATAACTAACTAATAACTCATTATGTGTTTCTTATATTAAACCTTTTTTTTTTTTTTAAATCAACATTTAATGTTCTTTTAGTATTAAAGATGATCATACCATGTAACCCCAATAGCTTCAGGCTTTGCAGAAATAGGAGTTATGTTCAGGTAGTTTTATAGCAAAGCAGAGTATATTTACGTTACAAAAGTAGATTTTTGTTTTTGTTTAAATCAATGACTTAGTGACTGACAAGAAAACCAAAAATTAGCAAACTGAATTTAGATAGACGGAGAACTGGTGACTTTTGTCCATCTTGTTTGTGAGGTTACAGTCCAGCCAGCAAGTTAGTTACATATTAATCACCACATGGCGATATTTTATACTTATACTTTTTTATTTGGAAACTAGTAATATATCCATGATGAAGAAATTATAGTATAGCAGAATGTTATTGAGGGAAAATCTGACAATAACTATGAACAATTGAGATAAAAATGTGCAATAATGGACAAGAAAAAGCAGAATCCGTAGTCCAGGCTTATTGAGTGTGAACCAGTGGCGGCTGGTGCTAAAGGTTTTTGGGGGGGCGCAATTTACCTTGGCATACATAGGGGTTTAACGGTACACAGACGTCACGGTTAGGTACAAGCTTGGTACAATGGGGAAAAAACAAAGGTAGAAAATAACATAAAGTTTAATAAAGTTTAATAAATTGACCGATACAGGACATGTGTCCTTTACATCGGTATCAAGAATAACTTACAATAAATACATAGGACTAAAATTTACATTCAAAACATTTCATAAAATCACACACAGATTAATTAATTCCATTTTGCATCACCTATCAGCTCTAAAATCGTACAAAAAGTCTTTGTTTGACCAGAACCTATCCAGTCTGTTCTTGAAAGAGTTCACAGACTGGGCCTGCACGACTTCCTCTGGAAGTTCATTCCACTCTTTGACCGCGCGCAGTGTGAAAAAGTTCCTCCTCTTCTCTGAGTGACACTTTTGTGGGAACAACTTCAAAGAGTTTCCTCTCAGTTCATATGTACTGTTCCAGAACTGAACAATAGGTTCGGCTGTGGCATCATATATCTCATGGAGATCTCCAACATTTTGGACTTTTTTTTTAAATTTTGAAAAAAACATCCAACAATGGCTTATTGGTCCTAAGTTTTAGTGAAGCAGTTCAGTTATGCTGCAGTGGAAAAAAAAAACTGAACATAAAGTAGGGGTTTAAGATTTCAACAAGTCCACTGTTATTTTGTATTGTTTTTTTTCTTCCTGGTTTGGGTTCAGTTTATTTTACACATTAGAGAGAAGAAAAACATTAACATTTCCATTGTTCTGTCTGGAATTTATATTATTTGAAAAGATAACGTTCCTTTCTTTCAGATATTTGATAATATACAAAATCAACAAATATTATTTCAAAAGCAAGTGTTATTTAACCAATTTAAAACATACATAAAAATCTGGTTTGTGTAGTTCAGTTTGATTTTCTAAAAAAGACTGGAAATGAATTGTCCAATCACATTAGATTAAAAAAAACAACATACGAGTATGTCACAATACTGATCGTGGATTCATTGCTAATAACTGTGAGTTTCAGGGACGCACACGACTGCGTCCCTTTACGGATCTAATTCAAACCAATTAAGAGATCCTCAGGTCACGTGCTTATCAAATGTTTCGAGAGCTTACACTGGATTCTGTTTTTACCGGCGCCCCTTCCGGAAGTAAATAAAATAAAAAACATTTTGGAACCAAATAAATATTTAATTACTATTGACAGTCACCCACAGACTGAAATAACACCCTCTTTTAATAATTATTTGCATCTTACAGCATATTTTTAAATTTTATTTTAATTTTTTTTAATCTCTTGATTTGATGGGGGAGGCGCCCTAGCGCCCTCTACTGACCAGCCACCACTGGTGTGAACCATTCTTGTCTTCATCTTTTATTGCACATAATGGTTTACAAATGAACTAATCCTAAAATCAGCACCACAGTCTAACATGTCTCTGAATGCCTTGCTAATTTATTTATTTAGTTTCAGATCAAGCTTTACACTTACATTCAGAGAGTTGTGGTACTACTTAAAATGAAAATACATTTTTCTTTTTTATGGAATTAAATCAGTTTCTTTTTTTGCTATCAAACATTTATTTAAAACACTTGTTAAAACACTTTTGAAAAGCGAAATATTAGTTAAGCAAATTAGAGTAATTTTCTTTTTGCCTTTCTTGATTTATTATCTGTTGATCATTTTGTATATAAAATATTAACTGCTCCTGCATTTGTCCTGTCAGGAGGGCATAGTTGAAAGGCTGTTTAAGTGGGCTCAGGAGGCTGAACAGCCTCTCAGAATCTATGCAACAGGATTGCTAGCAGGCGCCATGGAGAACCAGGACATTGCTGCCAACTACAGAGAGGAGAACTCTGTTTTGGTCAGTAGGTGCTTTTCTCCAGTTTTGCTCATCAATGTATTGTCATGAAAATGTTAGGGTTTAAAGTGATTGACAAACCATTGTAACAAAGAATAACATTTTTCCTCCCTCAATATTTTCCTAACAAGTAAGGGGCGTGAGGCTGCAACTGTCTATTAACTTATTTCTCTTGTTTTACTTTGACAGGTTCCTTTGATGCTGCATCGGTTGCGTGAGCTTCAGAATAAGGATGCTGAGAACAAAAGGGAAATGAAACGTCCTAGTCCCAGGAAGATGTTCGGTGAACCTTTGTTAACTTTAAATGAGGAGACTGTTGATGGAAGCTTTGAAGAGAAGCCCTTTACAACAGGCAGAAATGGAGCGGAAAAGGAGGGGATGGGACCGGAGGGAGATGGTGATATTCCCTTTGCATCTATTGAGCCTGAAAATGAGCTTTCATTTCGTTTTGCCTCCCCTCACAAGACAAGTAGCCGTGCCAACTCTGCTGTTAAAACCATGATGAAGCCCATGTCTGCCCCAAGTTCACTGACGGACCCCAACATATCTGAATGTAGCAGTTACCTAAAAAGAAGGGCAGAGAGGGAGATTGCCAGAACCCCAAAACAGAAGCTAAATTTTTCTTTGCCGGATCCAGAGAGGAACTTCAGTGAGCTTTCCAACAGTAGCTGGTCTGAGATGAGCCCCTGGGTAATTGGTAACAACTATCACCTGTACCCGTTAACCCCAGAGATCGAGCAAAGACTCATCCTGCAGTATCTAACACCTCTGGGGGAGTATCAGGAGGTTAGTATCATTTAATCACTCTGTACAGTATGTAAAAAAAGGGGGGGGGGGCTCATTACAAAAACAAAACAAATTCTGCTATTTTCACAATAGTAAAAGATTATGTTTTATGGACCGAAGAGGAAAATTGTAATTTTATTTTGTTGCAACTCACATAAGACCCACTTTATTATTTTAAGCAGAGAATATGTCACCCGTGTCATACAGCAGGGTCTACCAGGAGATGTCAGGCTTTTATGATCTTGATTTTACAAATTATCTAAACTGTACATTATATGAATTTAATTTTGAGAGATAACTGTACAATTTTGGTTTATTTGGACAAGTTGAAGGAACTTAACATATTCTAGCATTTAGCCACTGGGAAAGTTTTTAGAATAAAAGCAAATTTTCATAATTTGTTTCCAGCTGTTGGCAGTGTTTATGCAGATGGGAGCTCGTGAGCTGCTTGTGCACTACATGGATCTGAAGCAGACCAATGATGTGCAACTCACCTTTGAGGCTCTCAAGGTAAGCACTCATTTCTGAATTTGACTCTACACACAATAAGAAGCTCCCCGTGTTTATGTCTTAAATTGTCTCTCCCCACAGTATCTTGCTTCATTGCTGTTACACAAGAAGTTTGCTGCAGAGTTTGTTAATCATGGAGGAGTTCAAAAGTTGCTGGAAATTCCCAGACCTTCAATGGCTGCTACTGGAGTGTCACTGTGCCTCTATTATCTAGCCTATAACCAGGATGCCATGGAAAGGGTACGTAAGAGATGAACACAAATAAAATACAAGTCCATAGTTTTGCTATCGAGTGTTTACTAACAGCTTTGTATGTAAAATCACGTGCAGAAGTTATTACCCCCTTTTTTAAATCTTTCTTTTTGTGTTAATATATAATAAGAATCATATGTTTATAGTTAGATAAGATAATGTTTATTTGTCAGTATATATCACATAAAACACCAACATTAGTCCTCTGCTTTTAACCCATCACTATTGCATTTAGTCCACAAGTGCTGTGATAGTAACACCGGAATATTAGGTTAACTTGATTTCTGTAAACAGTATCACATGTTTATTTGTTTATTTGTTTATTTGATTGGATCCCCATTAGCAGCTGCACAGCAGCTACTAATCTTCCTGGGGTCCACCCGTAAGTTCACAGAGTAAATAAAAAGTTCAACTAAAATACAAATTATAGTGATAAGGAAAACTTACACTAATGATGACAGCAACCATTGCAGCAATAATTAAAACTATGATAACAATTAAGTAAAATTACAAAACAAAAAAAAACAGAAGCAACAAGAAAAAATACTACCCAATAATAAATAAATAAAATGAAACAGAAATAATTATCTCATACATCAACTTAAGGAATAAAACAAAATAAAACAGTAACAACAATCTTAATCATCATCATCTGTGAGTGTGTATGTGTATGTGTCTCTGCCCGTGCCCTCGTCGTGTGCCTTCTACCTATTACTATATACTATATATTATATATTATTATGTCTAGTGGGAGTTCATATTTCTGAATGTGTCTTCTTCTCTCAAGGTGTGCATGCTGCCCCACTCCATCCTGTCCGATGTGGTTGCTTACACGCTGTGG